>NC_057413.1:10359480-10558606 GCF_019320065.1 Cervus canadensis
TCCTCCTGCTGAATTGTTCCTTTCCGTGGTCTTTCTCTCTTGACAGTGTCAGGAACTGTTTTTCTCCAAACGTGTGGCTGTCATGCACATACAGAGGACTGTGTGCACCCACGAGTATTTTAGTCTTCACTATGAGCGTCAAACAATTACTCAGTTGTCAGTTGGGTGTGATGAGGCAGGCTTCGTGTAGTTTCCACTGTCCCTGAGAATCGCCACTTCATTGCTTTGACATTTACCTGAAGATTAAGCAAGGTGGGCTTGCATAATTGCCACTGGAAGTTCCTGCAAACACAAACCTCCAGTTTTCCTCATGAGAACACTTGAGCATGGAATTGGCCTTTCCAACTGGAATTCCAGTTTTTCAGGAGTAAAGTTGCAGGCACACACTGTCCGTTTGGTGTCTTGAGTCCTCATTTTCCTTTTCCAACAGCTGTTGTCCAGACTTGCGTCCTTTTGCAGAAGTTCGTCTAGATCTATTGCTATGAAAGAGAACAAATTCTGAAGGGGGGTCCGGAGTGGAAGGGACCCAATCTAGGGAGCGAGAAATCTCAGGGTGGATTGAATATCTCTCTTCTCATTTCAGACTCATGAGGCTAGGTTGAGTTACCCCCCATCTCGGTTGGTCCAGACTCATCCTCAACCCCAGCGCCTACCCCTAAGTTCAGGGTTTCCCTTTACCACTGAACAAGAGGGGGATCTGCAGTTGGAGGTGAGAATTGAGGGAGCAGAAGGCACCCCCTGCCTTGGGGTGGCCTCAGCCCCTGCTCCACAGCAGGCTGTCCACCTGGAAGCAGGTGAGAGACCTAGGCAGGGCAGACGCCGTCATCTGCGTGACTGCAGGGGCCTGGCTGGTTTGTGGGTCCAGGTCTTGTAGGACGGGCGTCTCCTGCCCTCCCTCCCCTGTCAGATGCCCCGGGTGGGATGACCCAGGACTCCCAGTTCTAGCTGGGCTCTGAGCGTGACCTTCACCGAGACTTAGGCTGTGATAGTTAACCTGCCTGGGCCCTATTGTTCATTTGGAGCCAGTGATGCCAGCTCCTCCCAGCGACATTGTGGGACATGAAAGGGTGATTTTGATACCATCAAAGCCCATTAGTTAAGTACTCTCGGGGGGAGGGAAAAAAGGGTAACTAGAAGCCAATTGTAGATTCCTTTGTAACAGCCTGGCGCAAGTGATTAGAATCTGACCTTTCATCTTTTCAACTGCATAAAACACGGAGGCCCGGAGAATACTCGGATCTGTCATCTCAGATATGGTTAATTTTTTCTGTTGGCCTGAAAGAAAAGATCAGGAGTGTATGAAATGCAGGTGACGGGGTGGGGGACCCCTGCATGGGGTGCCGCTGCCTGCCGGCCCCTGGGCCCCGAGAGCTCACTCTGCTGTGGACGGCCCCGGGGCTCGCGTGTGCTGGGTGGGTGCCTGCCTTCCTGAGAGTCCTCCCCGGGGCTCGGAGCACGAGAACTCAGGGTGCGGGGCCTCGTCAGCCTTCTGGCTCCTATTCTCCCAAAGGTGCCAGGTGTTCCAGGTGGCACAGGCGTGTGTAACAGCCCTGGAACTGCTCCAGGCTGATGACTTGGACGTGTAGTAGATGTTTGAGGAAGGAGCATCTCTTCAGAGTAGTGCTTACGTGGTGTGCAGCGAGACGGGAACGAATTTAGGATGAAGAAACAACGGTTCTTACACCTGGATGGGGTTTGGAAATGGTTTCCAGGTGTGGTGAGGAGGGGTTTGCATCTGGTGGGGTGTGGGTGGGAAGCCAGGATGCAGCCGCTGTGGTTGGTGGGCTGCGCCCAGCGCGTCGCTCCGTGTTCTCGTCTGGGCGCTGAGGCGGGCCGTCACGGGAAGGAGAGAACCCGCTCGCGAGGGCAGGGCGGAGGGATTGCTGAGCTGTGGCGCCTCTAGGAAAGGTGCTCACAGTCACGTGTATGGCGGTTGCAAAAAATCTTAACCAAGTAAGATGGAGTGAGAAAGTTGAGCTTTTCAGACCAGAGAATGAGGAGTATTCTTTAATATTCTGGAAAACGATAAACAAGCCCCAAAGAGAGATGTGAGAGGCTCACCTTGGCTGGAAGAACATCTAAGGTCTTTGTCAGGTCCTGCGGGGAGTCTGGGTTGCTCTTTGTCCCCTGGGATGTGTGACTTAGCTGGGGGGCCTTAGGAGGGCGCCGTTGCTGTGGAGACCTCGGGGCCTGACGGGAATGCGTCAGCCTGGTCCCTCTGCTCACTGATTGCTAGGGGCCCGCCATGCCAGCAGGCCTGCCCTTCCGCCCGTAACTCTGCTGCCCATCCAGCGGATTCTGTTCATTTAGGCTCACCAGCGGATTCTGTTCATTTAGGCTCATGTGCTTTTTAAGTTGAATTTTGAGGTCCATGCACGTCCCCAGGCAGCAGTGTTTCCTCTCGGGCTCCTTTGCTGCGCTCAGAGCCTGGGCAGAGCCACTCGACTCAATGGCTCCCTCTGGTGGGAGATGGGAGCGTGGCAGTTGAATTCTGGTTGAACTGAGGACCGCTGCGTGTCTGTGCACCTGGGGTAACCTGAGCTACAGTGCCGGGGGGCAGCAGTGGGCCAGCACCCCACTTCCTGCAGAGCTGGGTGACGAGGTGTCATTCCCCGCCCTCCAGTCTAGCCCAGCGGCGGCTCCTCTTGTGGGCCTGTCCTCATTCTTCGGAAATTAGTGCTTTTTGGGTGTCTCCCCTTGTCACTCCCTGGCTCCCCTTTATAAATGAGGGAGGCTTGTGTGAGTCACAAAATTAGCGTGGTGTCCAGGCTGTAAGACAGTGGTGAAGAGCGACTGACCATCTACCCAGTTTCCAGAGTCGACGTTTACAGAGGCAGGAGGTGGCAGCCTCCTGTGCAGAAGGGGCTGGGGCCTCAGAGACGTGAGGGGCGTCCAGTGAGGCACCAGGTGACAGACGAGTCAAGGGTGACACACAGGTGCCCACTGCTGGCAGCTGCCCTTCTGGGTGTGGGCATCTGAGCCCCATGAGCGTGCTTGTTCTTTTCTTCCTATGGCATTTTTTATTTCACTCTTATTTAGCGTGGAATTTTAGTCCTGTGGGCAGATCATGCTGAAATATATGGAGCAGAGAAAAAGAACAACCATCTTTTCTTGAAACAGGGATGTGTGTGGGTGTGGGTGTGTAACCATGTCTTTTCTTGGAACAGGGGTTTGTGTGCGTGCACGCGTGTGCACCTGTCCCCTTAGCAGCACAGCCTTGTGATGGTGTTGCTGTTATTGACCTGTTACTGACTTGTGTTGCGTGATTGGCAGATAATGTGGAGGGCCCTCACTGGGAAATAGACTATGTGGTTTGCATGCCTTTGCTGGGACCCCCGTGCCCCCTCCTCTCACCAGCAGGCGCAGCTGTTGAGTGTGGCCTGGGGCCGGGGTCCCTTGTGCACAGACACTGATTGCTCTCTGCTCCTCCTGCCGCCTCCAGGTTTCTAAGGTCAATGGAGTCACCCGAATGTCATCTCTGGGTACAAGTGCAACCAGTGCCAAAAAGATGCGCGAAGTCAGACCTTCACCGTCCAAAACTGTGAAGTACACTGCAACGGTGACGAAGGGGACTGTCACATACACCAAAGCCAAGAGAGAACTGGTCAAGGAAACCAAACCCCATCACCACAAGCCCAGTTCCGCTGTCAACCACACAATCTCAGGGAAAACTGAAAGTAGCAATGCAAAAACCCGCAAACAGGTGCTATCCCTCGGGGGGGCGTCCAAGTCCACCGGGCCCGCCGTCAATGGCCTCAAGGTCAGTGGCAGGTTGAACCCAAAGTCGTGCACTAAGGAGGTGGGGGGGCGGCAGCTGCGGGAGGGGCTCCGGAACTCCAAGCGGAGGCTGGAGGAAGCACCCCCAGCCGACAAACCGCAGTCGCCCCCCAAGAAGATGAAGGGGGCCGCGGGTAGTGCCGCCGAGGGCCCCGGCAGGAAGGCGGCCCCGGGCCCCGCCGAGAAGGCGCCGCTCGGGGGCCCCGGGAAGAAGGAGGTGCCCGAGCGGAGCCTGGAGAGGAACCGGCCCAAGCGGGCCACGGCCGGCAAGGGCCCGCCGGGCAGACAAGCACACGGCAAGCCCGACGGCGGCGCCCCCTGTGAAAATCGTTCTACCTCGCAATCGGAGCCCCTGCCCCGGCCGCACGAGGGGGCGGCCAAGGCCGAGAAGGGGGCCAGCAGGGCCGGGTGGGCGGCCATGGACGAGATCCCCGTGCTGCGGCCGTCGGCCAAGGAGTTCCACGACCCACTCGTCTACATCGAGTCGGTGCGCCCTCAGGTGGAGAAGTACGGCATGTGCAGGGTGATCCCGCCCCCGGACTGGCGGCCGGAGTGCAAGCTCAACGACGAGATGCGCTTCGTCACGCAGATCCAGCACATCCACAAGCTGGGCCGGCGCTGGGGCCCCAACGTGCAGCGGCTGGCCTGCATCAAGAAGCACCTCAGATCTCAGGGCATCACCATGGACGAGCTCCCACTCATAGGTAAGGCCCGTGGCAGCCGACCCCAGGCCAGCTCCTTGGGACGCGTCTGAGCCCAGGGGAGTCAGAGCCCCGCTTTCTGCAGATCAGGGTGATCCTGTGCCCCACCCCCCCCAACACACACACACACACAGCCACACCTGTTGGCCGCCTGGCGTCAGAAGAGAGGGGCAGAACCTCTACCCCGCGCCTTCATCTGCCTGGGCTGCCTTAACCAAGGACTGCAGCTGTGGGCTTGACCTGCAGGGAGTCGGCTCTCTCGGTCTGGAGCCTGCAAGTCTGAGACGAGGTGCTGGCAGGGTTCGTTTCTCCTGAGGCCCCTCTCTGCCTGTGGACAGCTTCCTCCTCCCGTGTCCCCACCTGTTCTCCGCACACAGATTCCTGGTGTCCCTTCCTCTTGTTAAAAGGACCCTG
The DNA here is from genome assembly GCF_019320065.1 of Cervus canadensis. Classification (NCBI taxonomy): domain Eukaryota; kingdom Metazoa; phylum Chordata; class Mammalia; order Artiodactyla; family Cervidae; genus Cervus; species Cervus canadensis. Next base: position 10,364,373 of record NC_057413.1, read on the forward strand.
GTCACATGGGGTCAGGGCCCACCCCGATGACCTCATTTTACTTTAATTACCGCTTTAAGGACTGTCTCTAAACATGGCCACACTTAGTCAGTCACGCGTAGAGGCTCTATGGGTGGGGGGGCGCTTCAGCCTTTTCTCCCTCTCCCCTCTTCCTTCCTTGCCTCTGTTTTCCCAGTGATAACCGGGTCCCGGTGGAGCCCCGTCGGTCCCGGAACACTGTGGACCCGAGCGCAGGCACAGCTCTGCGCTGAAGCTGCGCTTGCCTCAGTCACTGCTTTTGTGAACAGGCCAGCTGGCGTGGTGAGGGCCGGGCTCCGGGCAGAGTGCACGCACGGCCCTCCTGGAATCCCCGTCTCCCTCTTCCTCTGTGCGTTCTCGCACCTCCAGGATTAAGCCCCTCCATCAGGGTGAGCCGGTTCCGTGGAGTGGTGAGCTCACACGCTTCCCTTCCAGCTCAGGACCCTGGACGGGAGCAGCATGGGGCCTGCCTCCAGGTTGGAGCAGCCTTTTTGAAGGCCAGGAGCAGAAGGGCCGATGTCCGTCATTTAGGTGTCAGGGTGGGCTGTAAGATAGGTTTCCTTGCACCATGGAGGTTTAGCTATTACTCTCAGCAGATGAGAATCACTTAAATTGAAAGAATGCTTGGTTTGTGGTCCTCTGTCACGGATGTGATTGGAGGTGATACAGGCTTGGGAACAGGCTGAGGTGTCGGTATCTTGGGAGTACGGTGTGGGCTGCATGGGAGACCCGGAACTACAGTGGGGGCAGCTGGTCTTCTGAATAGTCAGGGCATCAGGTGATGCCAAGAGGGCACCGATTTTCCGTTCAGAGTAGGTTTCCTGAACCTCAATCCCATGGCACCAGAAGCCACGAGGATGTGACCCTGGGGTGTGTTCACACCGTTGCTGTTGGCCCAGGTGTGAAGCCCTGTCCACGTGGGAGGGGAGCTGGCTGGCCTGTCACCCACCTTGGGTCTTGGCTCTGAGTTCATCCTCCTTACAGTGTGAGGGACTTAGTTTTGAAGGAAGTTTCCCAGAATCCACAGAATGTCTGCTCCTTCTCTGGGAAGGTGGCACTTTGTCCCAAAGCATCCTTGTGGTCCTGAGAGTGGGTTGATGAAACCAGGAGAGGAGTGACATGATGCCTTTGCGAGTACTGGTCAGGTTTTCTGTGCTGTTGGCTTACAACGGTGACCTCCTTTCTGGTCAGTCTCTGGTCTGACCCACATCCCCATCCACCTTGGCAGGTCCGGGAGGTGCCCCGAATGAGAGCAAGGCCTGCTGCACATGTTGGAATCTTGGGCCTTAGGCGCCCTGCCAGCCAAGGTCGGGACAGGTCTCCTCCTTGACATGGCCCCTGCTGCCCTGGGGCTTCAACCAAGCAACCAACCAGTGTCCCGCCTGGCACAGCAGATGGCCTCGGAGTGCCGCTCACCCGTTTCTGGCTGTGCTGGACCCCTGTTCCTGATGCTGTTCTCAGGAGTCCTATTGCTTTTCCTTTCCTTTATTTTATATAAATGTGTCCCCACCCTCTAAAGATAGAAACAGTCTTAACGTTTACTTTGCTCACCTAGCATTCTGTGGGGTGTTTATCTCCTAACAGCCAGTGGACGATTATTCTGGAAGATTTTTCCTTTTTATCGGTCAAAGGGTGGTTGCTTTTCCGGTTCCCATCGGGACAGTCACTGGGCGGCACTCACACGTCTCTGAATTTTGTGCAGTCTCATGTCTCATGGTTTCTGCAGTTTGATCAAGAGACCAGTGAGAACCAGCCCACACACCTTCGGAGATGGGCAGGGCTCTGTGTGAGCAGCGGTGGGAGGAGCTGAGGGGCGGACAGACTCCCGTCTGCGCTCAGGGGGGCCTTGCCCACTGCCTGGACATCCCGGGGGCTGAAGGGAGGTTACCATGCATGTGTGCGTGCGTGTGTATGTGTGCGTGTGCATGTGGTGGGGGAGGAGGGTTGGGAGGGGAATTAGAACTGATGGCCCGCTCTGGATGTGTCCAATTTCTGATCCCACAGCCGTTCCAGGCACTGCTGGGCTACAGAGGTGGCCCGAGGGCACAGCCCAGGCCCTGCCAGCCCTGCAGGGAAGCCCTGATCCTTGAGCTGTCCCCACACCTCCGGGGGCGTGAGGGGCGTGCACCTTGCCCCTGCTCCAGCCATGCTGGGCTCTCCCTCCCTAGGGGCCGACTCTCCTTCCATTCAGGCCTCTGCCTAAGTGCCTCCCTCTCGGGGCTCCCTGCCCAGACCACCCTCCTGTGTCGGTCGCCCCTCAGCCTGTCCTGGTCTATCTGTCATCACCCTAGTGCTAAGATGGTCTCAGCCTCGTTTCTATAGACTGGATGGCCCAGTTTGCTGCTCTGACCCCTGGCCTGGTGCCTCCCTGGCACGTGGTGGGCACTGGGTGCCTGTGGACTCCCAGGGGATGGAAGGCGGTCTTGTTCACAGCCCCTTTCACCCACTGTCTCTGTGTTTTCTCCCCTCGCTGTCCCAGGAGGCTGTGAGCTCGACCTGGCCTGCTTTTTCCGGCTGATTAACGAGATGGGCGGCATGCAGCAGGTGACGGACCTCAAAAAGTGGAACAAACTCGCAGACATGCTGCGCATCCCCAGGACCGCCCAGGACCGGCTGGCCAAGCTCCAGGAGGCCTACTGCCAGTACCTGCTCTCCTATGACTCCCTGTCCCCCGAGGAGCACCGGCGCCTGGAGAAGGAGGTGCTGATGGAGAAGGAGAGCCTGGAGCGGCGCAAGGGGCCCCTGGAGGGCCACACGGAGCAGGACTACCACCGCTTCCACCCGCTGCCCCGCTTCGAGCCCAAGAACGGGCTCATCAACGGCGTGGCCCACAGAAACGGCTTCCGCAGCAAGCTGAAGGAGGTGGGCCCCGCGCAGCTCAAGACGGGCCGGCGGCGACTCTTTGCTCAGGAAAAGGAGGTGGTGAAGGAGGAGGAGGAGGAGAAGGGCATCCTCAGTGACTTCCACAAGTGTATATACAAGGTAGGGCCTGCCGTGCGGCCTCGTGTGCACGCTGTGGGACCCCCGAGACCCCTGACAGCCAGCCTGGTCATGTCCCTTGTAGAGAGTCATCTGCAGTCTGGGGCGGAATAAGCGTCTGGACCAGGCCCCTGGGCACCTAGCTCTGGCCTTGGCGTGGTGCTAAGTTGCTTCAGTCCTGCCTGACTTTGTGCAACCCCATGGACTGTAGCCCGCCAGGCTCCTCTGTCCATGGGATTCTCCGGGCAGGAATACTGGAGTGGGTTGCCTTTCCCTCCTCCAGGGGATCCTCCTGACCCAGGGACCAAACCTGGGTCTCTTACATCTCCTGCATTGGCAGGCAGCTTCTTTACTACTGTGCTACCTGGGAATCGGGGTTCATTAACTGTGTGTTTTTGTACACATGTGCCCGCATGCCAGGGATGCAGCCCGGGAGGCACAACTCCTCTTTGCAGAGGCCGGGGCTGGGGCTTCTCACCCAGAGGGACAGTGCCCTCTGCCGCTCCGAATCATACCCCACGCCACTCCGCATGGCTCTGCTGGTGCCTGTCTGTCATCACGGGTCTCCGTGGGGAGAGGGCAGGGGTGGGCCCCTGCTTCTGTCCACACTGTGTGCCCACCCAGCCATTGCAAGACCCCCTCCTCCAGGGAGAGAGGTGGCATCTCATTGTCTCCCTTCTTGGCAGACTGGCTCTGCCCACAGAGGCTGGGCTCCCCCTCCCTGGCTTTCTAGGGTGATTGGGCCCCAGGCCGGGAGGAGGCACAGGATCCCCAACCTTGATCGCTTCTGCAGGTTCCAGGAGGGCAGGGTCCCTGTGGAGGTCTTGGTGGCCGTGCCCACCCACGTGCGCCTGGCCGCGGTGCAGAAACGCAGTGGGTGCCTGTGCTTCTGCCCTGAGCTGGGCCTCTTCCCTCTGAGTCTGCGCGCGGAGGTCCCCCCCCACCCCCTGCCCCCAGCCTCCCTCTGCCTCTCCGTCCTCGCCTTGGCTGGACTCCCACCTCCTTTCTGGGGAGAGATGCCTGCTTGCCCGGAGCTTTCCCTGTGACTGGACCCGGGGAAGGTTCGGTCTGCGTAGACGTTGGTGCAGGTGGTGGCCGTGGTAGCTGGGTGCATTGAGGGCTGGCCGGGCACTCACGGCTCCGGGTCTGAGCCGGCACAGCATCTGGGGGTTGACTGTTGGGTGCTGGGTGTCATCATGTTTAATTACAGGCACCCTGCTTTAGTTGATACAAAATCAGGCTCTTCCTGGTGGTTCTGATTTTATCGTGTGAGGAACGGCAGGCAGGTCAGGAGAAGTTTGGATTATGTGGTGACTTCTCTGTTGGTTAGAAGCCTCAGTTACAGAGCTGACGATCGATGAGCAGGGTCTGCGAGCTGACTGTGCCCACTGTCCCTCCAGAGGCAGCTCGCCTTGTTAGGGGCCGTGCCCCCCACTTCTGGCTCGTCACACTGGGTGCCGCGTCCCGGCTCCATTTGTGCGAGGCCATCCCCCGGGCAGCCTGAAAGCACCCGAGGGCAGAGACGCTGTGTGTGTGAGCACTGCTCCATCTACAGCCCCTTGAGCTAGGCCTGGCACACAGTAGGAGCTCAATAAGTACTCTGCGGTCAAGGGGTGAGCATGCCTGGTCAGGGAGGAGTGGAGGGCTTGCCTGTGGGACGTGCCACCATTCATCCCAGCGAGCGCGTTGTCAGGAACGTTCCAGGGGCAGGGTGGCGGAGGTGGGCGGGTTAGGTAATCTGAAGAACCTGTGGGTCCCCCCAGGGGGGTGTTGGGGGGCAGGGGGCTCCCCTGACGGGAGGAGGACTGGATCCCTCTGGCCCTACAGGTCCCCAAGGCCCGGCTTGCTTGTCTACCCGGTTCTCACGGGAGGACCCTCAGGGTGGGCGTCAGAGTTGCCCCAGGTTTCTCTCCCAGGGTCTCCAGTCCCGAGTTCCAGCCAGTGTCTGTCTTGATGTTGTTGGCTTGGCCCCTGACCACAGCCTTTCTCCTCCCGTCTCCGCACTGTCCCCGTTGCTCCAGAGAAGGGGCTCTTCACTGGGGCGCCTGGGCAGCTTGTCCTGCTGGATTGCGCTGGGTCTGGCCGGGGCTGCGGTGGTCAGGGGTGTGCCACCTCTGTCCACACTGAGGGTCCTTCTCAGGGACTGCGGTCCCAGCTCCTCTGTTCTTGTCAGCTAGGGCCATGGCCTGGCCCCTGGTCACAGGGACACGCCGCACAGGGGCTCCTGACGGGGTGACCCTGCTCTGGGGTCCTGGTACTGCTCTGTTTCTCCAGCTTGACTCTTGCTTTTGTTTTCTTTCCAGGGAAGGTCTGTTTCTTTAACGACTTTTTACCGAACAGCAAGAAATATCATGAACATGTGCTTCAGCAAGGAGCCCGCACCAGCTGAAATCGAGGTGTGTGAGCTGGGCCGTCCTTTCTCTGCCCGGAGCTGGGGTGGAGCCCCAGGCCTCGGCCTCCTAGAGGCGGGCAGAGGGTCCCAAGTCCATCCTTTGGGTCCCAGGCGCGGCCAGAAGTTTCAACTCAGGTTGACCCAAACCTGTTCCAGGTCAGAAGGGATGCAGTGGTCCCCCCGACCGCCCTGGAGCCGCGCCTGCGGCCGGGGACGTGCCCCAGGCAGGCCCCCGCCCAGCATCCGCCTCTCAACCCTTCTCACCCCGTCCTCCGGGTGCCTGTTACACAAGAGAATGTTTGGAATCCCTTGTAACCACAGTTGTGCTTTTTCCTCTCTCCTATTTTTCATTTAATGGGATTGGCAGGCTGCCATTTTTGTGCTTCTGCCAACTCTGTGCTGAGGTGTGAGAGGCTGGGCAGGCGTGCGGGGCTGCCCCCTGGCCAGTCGGTGGCGGGGGCTCCGGGGAGGAGGCGGCTCCCAGGTGCTGACGTAGGTGGGCCTGTCCGGGGGCGAGCCCCAACTCCTCACCGGGTTCAGGGCGTGCTGGATGAGCAGGCGGTGGCGTGGGCGGCAGCCTTGGCTTTTGGCTGACAGCGGGTTTCAGACCGCTTCTTTTCCTTCATGGTCGTAGGCCACCTCTTCTCGGCATAACCACGCTGACGGCAGTGGGCTCCGGCCCTGATGTGACCAGGTGTCCTGGGAGTGGAACTCTAGGACAGTCTGTCCATGCCACGTGCTGCCCACCTCTGGTGGTGGCCGTCGGGAGTCCACGAGGCCCCGGCCTGGTGTTTGGGCCTGGGTTCAGTATTTGATGAATTCAGTACCTGATTTTGGCATCGTTGTCATTCCGTCTAGGTCCCAGTTTCGTACTCTGGGCTGTGTCTGTGAAGACCACACAGTGGCCTGACACTCGGCCCCTGCCTTTGGCCCCACCAGAGCCACGTTTCATCACCACAGTGCCAGGGTCCTGACTCTGGGACACGTGTGGCCGTCACGGTGGCTTCTGGAGGACTCGTGCTAGTTTTAGGAGAAGCATCAGAGGGAAAGGAACATGACTCCTGGGGGTGGACATCTGAGCTGGAGAAAGAGGCCTTTGCTTTACAACATAGGTCCTTCTTGGAGTCCCCGAAGGTGGAAGGTTGTTACTGTCCGTCATCTCCTGCTGGGAAATTAATTCTGAGGATCCTGGGTTTTTCTGTTTTTAATTGAAGGATCCTTGCCTTACAGTGTTGTTTTCTGCCGTACATCAACATGTATCGCCATAGGTACACGGATGTCCCCTCGCTTTTGGACCTCCCTCCCTGAGAGTCTTGGTTTTGCTTTAATATTAATAGTTGTATAATATTTAAGCACAAAAGGAAGATTTGCTAAAATTTGATCTTGTGTGGCTAACTTCTGGATCCTACGAAGGGGGCTGGAGCCTTCTGCTTGGCCGGTGGTCACCAACGAAAGGGGCCCCCACATAGTGCACAGTCCCCTTCCTCCCCTGCTGTCTTTTTCACTTGATGCAAGTCGCTGTGAATCCCGGCAGATGGCTGACCTGACTGGCCTGGACCCGTCTCTGGCCCTTAGGGATCCTAAGCATTTAATGTTGTCCTGAGCTGGGGCCTCCGGCTGCCTGCAAGCTGGCCCCTCGCTGTGGCAGCCGCACAGGCAGCGGGGTGGGGGCTGACCCCGGATGCTCACTGGAGAGGCTCCAGGCAGCGGGGTTGGCCGAGGCAGGGGAGGGCGTTGCTGAGCTTCTGCACTGATGACTGAGGACGGAACCCTCTTACCTGTTAGCAGAGCCCGTCCCGACCCGCGTGCGCCCTGCAGTTGTTCAGCTCGTGCCCGCCTTTCCCCGTCCGTTTCAGTGGCTGGGGTCACTGCCTGGGGGGCAGGGTGGCATGTCTGCCCAGACCCCCGTCTGGGGCACTGTGAGCCACCTGCAGTAGATTGGGGGCGTCTTCACCTCCTTCCTGGGCCGCTTTCTCCCTCCCTCTCACAGAAGTGATCCTTCATTGTGGTGACGTCTGTGTGACATTTGCCACTTGAGCCATTTTTAGGTGCAGCTCAGTGGCACCAGAGTCGTTACCCCACCACCCGTTTGCAGAACTTGTCCGTTCTCCAGACCGGAAGTCGGCTCCTGTGAATCACTGAGCCCCCGCAGCCCCTCCGTTCTTTCTGTCTGACTTTGTTCCGAGTGCCTCATGGGGATGGAATCAGTACTTGTCCTTCTGAGACTGGCTTCTCCACTTAGTGTCATGTCCTTAGGATTCATGTGTTGCAGCATACAGAATTTCCCTCTCTGAGACCGAGTTGTAGCCGGCAGACACTGTACCTTGTGTTTATCCGTCTGTCGGTCGTGGACCTGGCCCCGTGACCCTGGCGTGTGGTTACTGCCCGCAGCCCCGGGCAGCGCGGTGCTGACGGCCCCCTCTCCCCGCAGCAAGAGTACTGGAGGCTCGTGGAGGAGAAGGACTGCCACGTGGCCGTGCACTGCGGCAAGGTGGACACCAACACCCACGGCAGCGGCTTCCCGGTGGGAAAGTCGGAACCATTTTCAAGGTAACGTCGGACGCTCCCGCCCAGGTCCTGTGGGCCGGACGGCGTCTGTCCGCGCCCATCCATGATGCCCCTGTGCTTCCCCCGCAGACACGGATGGAACCTCACCGTCCTCCCCAATAACACAGGCTCCATCCTGCGTCACCTCGGTGCTGTGCCTGGTAAGCCCGCCGTGGGTTGCAGGGCCGGGGACCATGGTGCGCAGGGTGTGTAGAGAACACGGGGATTATTCGAGAAGCGAGAGGAGTCAGGATCGTAGTTGGAGTCAGTAAAAACGTGGAAAGGTAAACCAGAGCAGATCTGGAGGCTGGGGAGACACTCCGTGTGGTCTGCTTTCCACCTGGGAATTTTCAGAGCTGACCTTCTGACTCCCTGGGCTCCTGCCTTACACGGTAGGAGGGAAACCAGGCGTCCTGGGTGCTGGTGCGCTGAGGGCCGGGCCCCGCTTCTTGTGTCCCGACAGCAGGCGTCGGGGCGGCACCTGCGTCCTCAGCCTGGAGGCCCCGCCGGCCTCCATCATGGGCGTGTTCCTTCCTGCCTTCAGTCACTAGTTACGGTGTTTTCTCACTGTTTGTAACTCTGTCTGTGATCTTAAGAAGCAGAAAAGAGCGAGTACCTTCTCGTTGAGTTTTGTCTGGTCTTGAATCCCATTTCTTCTTTTTCTTGTTGGTGAGGACGATGCGATGTCTGTTGCTGTCGCCCTGACACATGGCTCCCTGTCCCCTTTGTTCCAGGAGTGACAATTCCCTGGCTGAATATCGGCATGGTCTTTTCTACCTCATGCTGGTCTCGAGACCAAAACCACCTCCCTTACATTGACTACTTACACACGGGTGCTGACTGCATTTGGTGAGTATGCCGGCCCTGCGCCAACGCCTCGCACTCACCTATGGCAGATGGGCTTGTGCGAGTTTGTCCCGTGTTCCCTGTCAGAGTCTGAGGAGTGCAATTGGAAGTCAAGCTGGTGGAGAATGTTTTAATTTGCTCCAGTGATAAGGAAGGTCAAGCATCTATTCCTGGCCGTTGTCCTTTTCAGTTGCCTGCTAACACGGGGCTTTTCCTCTCTGACGTTTTCCCCATGGGGTTGTTGACGGCCATACTAGCATCAGAAACCAGGAACAGTAGAGCAGGAAGCTGATCAGGAGCGGTGGCCGTATCATCAGCCACCTCCTCAGCCTTGTGTGAGTCGTGCTCTGCATGGCCTCACGCAAGTGGGCGTTGTCAGCGTCTCCCAGCCCACCCTCTGCACGGAGAGTGGTCTCCCAGAGGTGGCGTTCTGCCGTTGGGGATGTAGGAGTTGGTCTGGTTCCCCGGCGTGATCCTTCACTGTCAGGCTCCCCAGTCCCGCTCCGAGCTGGCCTTTCAGCTCCTTTGTTGATGGTAGCAGATGGGAAATTACTGCAAATGATCAGATGTCTTGTCGTCTGACGGGCTACCGGCATCGCATCCGTCCCATACTCACTCAGATTATTGACTTAATGGGGCGCAAGCGGCAGAGCTGCCCAGAGAGACCCGGGACCACTGGGCGCATGCCCACCTCCCCTCCTGCAACCGAGGCCGGCTTCCAGGCTGCTGTGGGCCCCTTTCTCTGGGGGAGCACGGAGGACGGGCTCCCTGGGGAGGCACCTCGTCACAGCCTCTGCCTTTATTCCAAACCGCCCAGGTATTGCATTCCTGCTGAGGAGGAGAACAAGCTGGAGGACGTGGTGCACACTCTGCTGCAAGCCAATGGCACCCCTGGCCTGCAGATGCTCGAGAGCAACGTCATGGTAGGGGCCCATGCGGTGGTTTTATTTCCTCACCCCCTGAGCTGACCTGCCCCGCAGAGCCAGAGGACTGTGAACAACACATCCAGGGAGCCATCATAAACAAAACGTCCTCTCCTATGGAAACCCAGCTGAAGTGCCCCCTCTTATTGCCCAGGACGTGGGGCCGCTGCGCGTGGGGCCCTTTGACTCTGTTTCAGCGCCTGGTGGTTTTGTAAATGGCAACTGGGGTCGGGCTGGGCGCCCGGACAGCTGAGCGCAGAGGCAGCTGGCCCAGTGCTCACAGCCTCTTGAGTCCTGGGGGATCTCTTAGAGTTGTGTTGACAGGTCTTCGCTGGCCTCTGCGGCCCCTGTCGGGGTCTCCTCTCACTCCTGAGCCCGCAGCCCCTGTGCTGGGTGCACTGATGCCCGCCCACCCTGGCCGTGCGCTGGGGACCCAGGGCTCTGCTTGCCCCGCGATCACTGCGACTGCGCCCTTATCTGAGGCGTCGCTTCTGGGTCTGTGTCAGTTTAGAACTTCCTCTTCCTCCACTTAGGAATGACGTCTCATGTTTTCTAAAAGAGAAACAGAGAATCTGTAATACAGGACATACTCCGTGTGGGGAGCAGGCTTAGGCCCCGATGCCTGTCCGGGGGGTTGGTGTGCTGGGCCGCGGCTGCAGGCGGTCCTCACGGAAAGCGGGCGGGTGGGCGGCTCACCCCGTGTCTCTGCAGATCTCCCCGGAGGTGCTGTGCCGGGAGGGGATCAAGGTGCACAGGACGCTGCAGCAGAGCGGCCAGTTCGTCGTCTGCTTCCCGGGGTCCTTCGTGTCCAAAGTCTGCTGCGGCTACAGCGTCTCCGAGACCGTGCACTTCGCCACCACCCAGTGGACGAGCATGGGCTTCGAGACGGCCAAGGTAGGCAGGTGGCCGCTCCGCATGTGTCCTTGTGTTCCCTGGTAGGAGTCTTGTTTGTAGATACTGCTTTGATTTCAGACCCCTAAGGCGGCTGAGAAGTTTTTCTAGGGAGGGAGAGTGGTTCGAGGCCTGTAAGTTCTGAGTTCTCTGACTCCGTCCTGGGCCGTCACTGCAGAGGCGTGAAAGGCGAACCCTGCCTTTGGCCGGCGGAGTGCCTGGGGTCTGCGGTCTTCCTCTGGGGAGACAAGATTATTGTGTGGTTTTTGCGTTGCTTTCCATCCAGATGGAATTCAGAATTTGAAAATTCTGATAGCACCCCCTCCCCACTAAAGGAAACCCTTGATAGCTGTCTAGAAATGAAAACCTGCCCTGAAGGGATGTCACTGCCTCTTACTGCCTCTTTCAGGAGATGAAGCGTCGCCATATAGCTAAGCCATTCTCGATGGAGAAGTTACTCTACCAGATCGCACAAGCGGAAGCGAAAAAGGAGAACGGCCCCACGCTCAGTACGATCTCAGCCCTCCTGGACGAGCTCAGGTAACACGAGACGGCTTTGGCTGGCCCGTCAGGCTCAGCCGGGTGGGGTGGGGGTGCGGCCTGTTCCCGTGGGGATCGCTGGCCCCCCATTCTGGGGCTTGGCCGGTGGCTCTTCTGCGCTCGTCGCTGCAGGCAGAGTGCGGGCGTCCGAGAGGCCTTGGGGCAGGTCTGGCCTTTGGACTTGCGCGCCCTCCTGGGGACCCCAGCCCCTCGGGCCCGCTGACCCCGGGTGTCCTGGTAGGGATACGGAGCTGCGGCAGCGGCGGCAGCTGTTTGAGGCCGGCCTCCACTCGTCCGCCCGCTACGGCAGCCACGACGGCAGCAGCGCCGCGCCCGATGGCAAGAAGAAGCCCCGGAAGTGGCTGCAGCTGGAGACCTCGGAGCGGAGGTGCCAGGTGTGCCAGCACCTGTGCTACCTGTCCATGGTGAGCCCCGCCCCGCCCCGGCCCTGCCCGGCCTCCCTCTGGGGCTGACGGCGGGACCCCAGGCTCTTTCCTGGTCTGTTGAAGCTTCTGTTCAGCCCCGTGATTGCTCTGATCGCCCCAAGGACTGAAGTCTGTCTGGTTAAAGCGGCACTTCCCATTCCCAGCTTTTAGTCTCTGGTCGTGGTTGGAAGCCAGCGCAGTCCAGCGTCTGCCTTCTCTCTTGGCTGCTCTGCAGCCTCCATGAGGGGCTTGTCCAACCCAGCCTGGGGCTGAGGTACACGCTCCACGCTCCTACACCCAGCCCGGCCCAGCGGACAGCGTAGCCACACCTCCCGCCTCCCTCAGGCAGCGGCCCCCCCGCCCCCGACACAGGTCTGTAGCTGGTGTTAGCTAGGGCTGCTGAATCAGCACCGCTGCCTGCTGCCGTGAACAACAGAAACGTCTTTCTCAGGGCTGTAGAGGCTGGGAGTGCTGGATCAAGGTGTCCCCGAGGTTGCTTCTCCCTGAGGTGTCTCCTTGGCATATAGACATCCACTTCCCCATGGTCCTCACAGGGCCTTTCCTGTGCGTGCTTCTGTCTTAATCTCTTCTTGTCTTTGAAAGGATGGAAGTCATATGGGACCAGAACCCATTATCTCTCTGACGCTCCTCCTCCAAATGCAGGACCTCCTGAGTTACTGAGGGTTAGGACACCTGCATTTGGGGAGGGGATAATAATTCAGTCCGTGATAACCACGTGTCCCATTTTATGTATATCTTCTATTAGCTTTGTTTTCCCGGAGGCTTTTTAAAACATATAATTAACAACCATGCTGTCTTTAAAACAAGTCATAAGAATTTCCCCAGATCTTAAAAATGTTTTGTGAACATCACTCATGAAAGCTGCATAGTTCTGGGTTTGTTCATCTTGCATTGGAATGGGGTTATGCTCGTGGGAAACCATCATTGTAGGTTTCCCATGAGCCTGGGTGACTTCTGTGACCCTGTGTGGCCCTTGTCCCTTCCCGTGGGTTCTGAGGTTGGCATTGTCCCTCAGAAAGCTGATCTTCAGAGTAGTCACCAGGATTTCTTAGCCTGTTATTTAAAAAGCACATATCCTGAATTCATGGGTAAAAATTTAGGTTTTATTTATACATGCTTTTCATCACTTAGGTTATTTGCTAAGGGATTTGTGCATTTCTGTTCACTGTTGTGTGTTTTTGTGTGCTTCCATCCTCAGCTTTGAGTGCTGTTTCTGCCAATAAGCGTCATTTCCATATACCTGCAGCTTGGTTTCTTGTCTTTGCTTAGAAACATCAAAGACAGGAAACAGGTCTTTCCCAGAGTCCCTGTGAAAAAGCCTGTGATGCTCTTGCCTCTGGTGTGTTAAGGCCGCGTCTCCCCGTTGTTCACACAGGGGGAGACCGGGCCAGGTCGGTGGGGGCACGGATGCCGCGCACACAGCCCTGGACGTTGGCGCGTCCTCGGGGCAGCTCAAGCCAGATGCAGCTGGGTCTCTCGGATCGGGAGCCGTGCCTGCTGGAGTGTGGACAGAGGCTGGCTCCCCGGGAGGAGCAACCAGCTGGGCCAGAGCAGGAGACACTGTCACGAATGTGCAGGGTGTGACCATCCTGGCATCTTTTATCCCATGGGAGGTTTTGAACGAATAGTCTCAGGAGCCCTCAGACCCCGCAGCCCCAGCTGCCACGCTCCGACTCAGGCAGGAAAGTGTGGAGAAGCCAGGGGGCCCGAGGCTGCCGGGGCGCAGCTCCTGCTCAGTGATGCCATGACGTTCACTTGCTTTCACATCAGTGTCCTGTGTTTCTGGGCCACAGATGCCTCTGGCCCGGGCGCTGGGCTCCCCTGCTCTGCTCCTGAGAGCCCACCGCCCTCCTCGGGTGCCCCCGCCTCCCCCGCACGCCTCAGCTGCGCTGCCTCTCGTCCTGCAGGTCGTGCAGGAGAACGAGAACGTGGTCTTCTGCCTCGAGTGTGCCCTGCGCCACGTGGAGAAGCAGAAGTCCTGCCGCGGCCTGAAGCTCATGTACCGCTACGACGAGGTCAGTGTGCCCGTGGGGTGAGCGCCCGCCCGCGAGGCCCCACACGCAGCCTGCTTCCGGCACCTCTGGCCTGATAGCTGAGACGGGGCGACCAGGGTCAGCCGGGGCTCCGCTGGCTTGGAGCGGCCGGCAGCTGAGGCTGGGGGACTGGCATCCTCGTCCACGCCCCTCACGTCCTGGCGCACCCACCTGCAGGGCCCCCAGCCCACGGCCGCTCACTGAGCTGTAGGCAAAGCCCGAGGGGGTGGTCCTGGAGCGCCCAGGCCCTTGTCTTCACCTGGGGGTCTTGGCAGAGCTGGAGTCTTTCTCTTTCTGCTCCTAAAGCTTCCTTTCTAAAAACCCTAGACGTCCCCAGAGGCAGGTGCAAAGTGCCATCCGTGTGGCTGGTCTCTACCCTCCAGTGGGTAAGGGCCAGGTGCTGCCTTCAGCCGCAGGAGAGCACCCGGAGCTCTGCCCCCAGGGCAGCTGGCACATAGCCCTGTCGGCTCACGTGTTCCACGTGCTTACAGGCTGCCCTGCGATCGTGCTTGCAGATACTGTACAAGTGTGTAGCTCCAGGGACACACGGCCCTGCAGCATTTACTGTGCCCTGACCCGGAGCCCTTCTTGGGGGTCACCTTGGAAGACTGCTGCCAGGACCCCCATTGCCCCTGCTGGCCCACCCTCCTGTCCAGCTGTGAGCCCCGCCTTGAGGGCAGAACCTGCTAGCTCTCCCAGCCCCGCTGCCCCCCGCCCCAGGGAGGCACGTCCCATAGAAGGTGGCCTTGTCCTGCCGTCACACGTCAGCGCTCCAGGCTGAGCCAGGCCAGGTGCCCAGGCCAGGTGCTCTGGGGGCACCCTCGGGGGCTCAGGCTGGGGTCATATTTGATAAGCCTTTGGCTAAATTACAAGGTTGGAAAGCTGGAGATAGATCTCTCTGCATCTTCTTTGTCTTTAAAGAGCATGTTCAGTGAAGGCAGTAACCACTTTGCCCTCCCTGCTTCTTCACTTGAACAGCAAATGTCAGAACACGGTTAAAAATAAACCCTCATGTCTGAGTCAGAGCATCTCTGGAAGCTCCAGGGTACAGCCGGCGGCACTGGGGCTTCTGAGATGATTCTGAAGCTTGACAAGACGTGGGTTAGTTTCCACCTCCGGCCCATTTTGGAGCTTGGTGTTTTGATGTGACCAGAATCCTGGAAAAGAATCACATATGTAGGGTCTGTCGGTCTGAAGCTTAATCATTGGTTCTCATGAGTAGGGAAGAGAAGGGTTTTTATAAGCCTACCACTTTGCCAGTGGCCTAAATTTATTTTAGTAAATGAAAATCACAAATCAGTTCCCTATTGAGCTGAACTATATTATTATTGTTTCAATTGGGGAATTTCCAGCTCTGGGTTGGATTCCAAAAATGGCTTGTGAGACCAGAGCCCTTATTCTGAGCCCCAGCAGTCAGGTCCCCGCTGTCCAGCCTTTTGGTCAAAGGTGTGACCTCTGACCACACAGCCCTGCTGTCAAGGTGGCTGGTCTTGAAAGAAGCTCGTCTGTTCGTTCTTTATTAGCATGTGTATTATAAGTGTCCATTCTTGACTAGCGTGTGTATTGTAAGTGATTTAAGTGGTGTGCAGCGCCCAGCCTGGGCCAGGACCCTCAAGCTTGATGAAGGAGAGGCCTCCTGTGCCCGTGGCTTCCTGCTCTGTCCGTC
Source organism: Cervus canadensis (assembly GCF_019320065.1). Classification (NCBI taxonomy): domain Eukaryota; kingdom Metazoa; phylum Chordata; class Mammalia; order Artiodactyla; family Cervidae; genus Cervus; species Cervus canadensis. Next base: position 10,379,654 of record NC_057413.1, read on the forward strand.
CATCCTTGGCTCCAGCGAGTGCTCTGCAGTGTCTGTCAGGACACATGCCATTTGGCTAGTCTTCCCTGTGGCTCCTTGTAACCCTGGGTGTTGTGAGTTGAGTTGTGTTAGTTACAGATGGGTTTTTGATGCCCGGCAGATAGATGGTTCTCTTGTCCTGTTGTGCTCTTTCCCCTTCGTTGAGGAGGGAATAACAAGCATTTATGGGCAAGTGTTTATGTGCACGAGTCTGTCAAGCAGGTTTCAGTGTAGCCCAGACACGCCCCCTCCCGGGTGCACAACCTTTTCTCACTTCCCAGCCGCCCCCCACCCCGCGTGGCCGCCAGTCCCGGAGGCCTCTGAGCCCCAGGAGGTGCACAGGGGCGGCCGCCCGAAGCCCTCTGCTGTGTTTAGGTGGTGAGGGCCCTCGACAGGAATGCGGCCTTCAGCAGCCTGTCCACGCTGTGTGGTTATGGGGCTGCAGAAATTCCACTTCACCGCCACTGGGGGGCGCTCCTGGGCTCCCTGAAGGGGGAAGGAAGGGGTGGGAGGCTCTGTGAGCCTCTCTGGATTCCACAGGAGAAAAGGCAGGTTTCCCCAGAGAAGGAAAGTTTAACTTAGGCGCCTGGTTGGGGGCCTCCATCTCAGGAAGTGTGGGCCCAACCAGTCCCCAGGCCACCCTGGCCCTCCCCACCCCTGGGCGCCGACGCTGCTGCTCTGTTTGGTGAAGGTGACAGCCTGGGGATGGCACTGTTACGTTTGCTAATTCTCTGTCTTCCTTTTCAACCCGAAACAGGAACAGATTATCAGCCTGGTCAATCAGATCTGTGGCAAGGTATCTGGTAAAAACGGCAGCATTGAGAACTGTCTCAGTAAACCCACACCAAAAAGAGGGCCCCGCAAGAGAGCCACGGTGGACGTGCCGCCCTCGAGGCTCGCATCCTCCTGAAGACGCCAGCGCCGTGGGCGAGGATAGACGTTATTTTGTAATTATTATATTCTAGTTTGGAGTACTTGCTGTAGGATACAAGCTGTCTTTGCACTAGCTCTAAAGAAGATTTTCTTCTGGTTTTAGAGAACTAATTTTGTTTTAGCATTAAACTGTTGAACTTTTTTTTGTACTTAGAATACCTAGATACTGCAGTCAGATTTTTGAAACTGCCGTATATTCACTGTTTTAAAACCCTTGAGGGGCTGTATTAATTTGTATCGCCCCTTGTGGCTGACAAAAGCCTTTTTGTTTGATTTTTTTGTTTGTGTTTGTTTTTTTTTTTTTTTTTTTTTTTTTTTTTTTTGTAATTGTTGGGGGAAAAAAGGCTTTTTAACCCATTTTTGAAGAGGGTGAAGTTTGGAGAACAAATTTTAAAACCATCAGTCATGTGAGCAGACTTTTTTCTAGAGAGAAAAAGGGATAGAAGACACATACACACACAAAAAAAACTTGAAAGAAATGGCTTTACTTGGGCCGTCTTTTCTTCTGTCATGTGCAGGATGAGTTTGTAAGTGTTAAAAACCGGAGAGTCCCCATTTTGTTTCTTTGGGCGGTTATGGCAGCTGAAGGCGGACGTTGTTTCCTAACCATAGGCAAAATGAGGAGGTCGGAGCCACTGGGTTCTCTTTACCAGCACTTCACTATGCATCTGTTTAAGGAGAAAGAGGAAGAGAAGAAAAAGACTGCCTGCCTTGGAGGGGTCACGTGAGGGAAACCTGTGCCTGATTTCATTAGGAAATCCATTCTGTTCTTTTTTGGTGCTGTTGGCTACTTTATCAAAAAACCCTTCAATAGCATCCTTAAGGAAAAAAAAAAAAAGGAAAAAAAAGTGATTGAAGCCGGAAGTGCTTCTTTGTCATGGATGTGCAATCTTTCTAACATTCCATCTTCATCTCACCTGTTTGTTGTTTTACACCTTCACAGGTCAGCATTAATTTTTCTTTTTAAATTCGTTTCGTTGGTGATCACATCTAGAGCCACTTGGAGGTCTGCGGTTCTTTTTGAATGTGAAAATGCATCTGCGCTCATCTGGTCTATTTTTTCTCTTCATGTTGTAACAAAAAGAAAGAAAAAAAAAGAAAAAAAAACCGTCCCTTTTGTACATACGCCTGTAAATTGTTTCAAATACTTGAGCCTTTTTCTGGGTGGGGGAGGGGAGGGCGCGAGGACAGATGAAGAAAAGCCTTACACTTCCGTTTCTTCATCGGGTGGACTGGATGCTTACAGGGTTTTTCTTGTAACATTTATAAGTGCTGCTTACATCACTGAACAACAACAAAAAAATAATAATGGAGTAGCTGTTGCCCTTCTCCGGTTGTGTGTACAGTATGTGTGGAATAAAAAAGGGAAACTGTTTTCACAAGCCGTTCTTTGTTTCGTGATTGGACCCACCCATCCCGCAGCTGCCCGTCTTGCACTGAGCTGGCCGGTGGGGCTGTCAGCAGCGTCCTGTGGTACTCTGTCGGGTGTCGTTGCCGAAGACTGAACTGTGTGGCGTATTTAACAGTGACATGAGCAGAGTCGTGTTTTCCAGTGTGCTTGTCCGGTTTCTATGGCCTTGCTGTGTACTGGCCCTCTTTTGGACAGTGAACTTCTGCCTACGGCTTACGGTCTGACGTTTTAATTTATTAGCGCTGCTCTGCACCCCTCCCTTGGGAGGGAATACTTTTCATGTTGTTTATTGCCAGTTTTTTGTTTACTTTTCAGGTTTGTACTACAAGGTTTAATAATAAAACAAAGTTTTTTGGACACCTGTTTGTCTTGTGGAAGATGAGTGAATGAAATCAGCTCTTCTCTGATCGAGGGGCTAAGGGTCCATCCCCTTGGCCAGGGAGTGGAGTAAACACCAAGTTTTAATCTCATTTTCTGACAGTGGTGGGGGGGGGGGCGGTGGGGAGACACACACACATCCCTCTGGGATCAGGGCCTGGTCAGGAGTGAAACAGTGTGTGGACTGGGCCCATGTTTTCTTTCTCCCCCTCCATGCCCAGGGCTGTGCTCGGCTATTAAATAAGCTAGGGGCTGTTGTTGGACTTTACCATTTTGTAACGATCAGATGAAAACCCGAACTTTGTTAGAGCTGAGAGGAGGCACGATTTCCTACCTGTAAGGGGCTTTGCTCATCAGCGCCAAGCTGACACCAAGCTTGATGTGGACACCAAGCTCCCTGGCCCACATGCAGGACGTGTGTATTTAGCGCCTTTCTGTACAAACTGGCTACGTTTAAAGTTCTCAGACTTTATTGTTAGCTGTTCTTGCAGCCACTTGCCTCACACATCATTGTCGATTGTGTAAAAAACCAGGAGCCCCCCGCAGCCCACCTGCCTTCACCGCGGGCCTCAGCGCAGGGCTGCGTCGTCCTTCAGAGGTGGGCAGCACGCGGGCGCCGGGTTAGGAGTCACTGTCGTCCGTGTGCAAGGTGGCAAGGGCGGTGTCCACCTCCACGCCCTCCTCATCAGACTGGACCACGGGCGACTCCCCGCCTTCGCTGGGGTCCCGGGAGGCCGGGTCGGTACCAGGTGAGGATGAGGAAGGTGGTGTGGCTGGGGGCTGGGAGGGTGTGGGCACCTGGAGAGTGACTGCATCCTGACTGGGACTTGCCTCAGGCCCTGAAGGAAAGAGCAGAGGACAGCCTGTCGTGGAAGGCCTGATCTCAGCAGTGCTGGTGACGAGCGTTTGAACGTGCAGAGAATCAAGGGGGCGTGAGTTCTCTGCCCCCCTGACGTGCAGGGACCACCTGTAGACGGTGCCGAGCTCAGCGGCCCCGGAGGCAGCCTGGGGCTCCAGCTGACCCTTCTGCCACCTGGGACAGATGCAAAGACCCCACCCCCTTCCCACAGCCTCCGCTGACACACCATGCTCAAGACCCAATGGCAAGCTCTGCAGGTGGGACTCGCATTCCTCATAACCTCGACAAGCTAGGTTTACCTCTCTATAGCCTCCAAACTAATTTCAAGGAACTGGACCTTAAGGGAAAAACGCTTGTGGAGCCTCTTACAGGAACCAAAACCTCACCCGGATGATGGGAGTCCTTTCCTGATGCTGGGGAGGGGAGCAGAGCGCAGGCCTTGAGGGCTCATGCATATGCCAGGAGGGGAGGAAGGAGCTGCTCTGTTGGAAACCCAGGTCAAGGGGAAGCCCCCAGGCCTGACAGGACGTGGAGCCCGTGGTGTGGGACCAGCAGGTAGGAGGCTGTGAAACGGGCTGGCCTTTCCATCTTCAGGAGCATGGAAGAAAGACATGTTCTCCGTGATGACAGCCTCAAAGCCCACCCACCCCGGAGGAATGGTCTGAAATCTACAGTGAGGCCAGGTATAGTGCCGGAGTGTCAGCAAAGATCTGCTAAATGAATGTGAGATTATGGTAAGTTATTAAATGAAGAGAATGTGCCTGCAGGATTGCCACTACTTTTTAAAATGTAAGCTGACGGCTGAACACACGCCTTGGCCCTTGCCCCCAGCATTGAATACCACCTACTGAAAGGGGACGGGGGGAGCCACACAGGAGACCTCCACCTCCCCAAAATCTAGTGCTTAACTACACAAACCCAACTCAGATTAACTTTGGAGACAGAGGAGAAGATAAAAATGCAATTTTAAGAAAAACTCCCTGTTTGCTGAAGGTATTTGGGAAAAACACTGAGAGTCGTTGAGAAGTTCATGACTGTAACCGCCGGGGTGTTATTTGTCCACGCCTGTGAGGCCAGACTGTGTGGGAACAGTGGAACCACTTAGCACACAGTGTCTGACCGAACCAGAGGGAAATCGTGGTGGTGAGAGTGATGATGTCCATGCAGGCTTTTCACCCCTACCTGAGACAGGGGACAGCAGGGTGTTCTCCTCGCCACCAGAGTTCAGGAAGACGTCCAGGGCCTCCTGGTCGGAGATGTCCATCAGGTCCATCTGCTCCAGCATGTCCACGTTCACCTCCATGGACGACATGCTGCCCATGGGCTCTGCGGGGGCCGGCACGAGAGGAGGTTAGGCTTTGCCCCAGGTGAGCTTCCACTGCATTAGGTATTAGCACCTTGTGTTTTCTGGGTGTAAAATACCTTCTACTATTTCAAAATTGATTTTGGAGTAATGTGTTATTGACATGTCCCAGTTTGGTGTTCTTTAAATCTATGCTAGCTTAACCGTGGTTACTGTAACCTCTTAGACCTTCCACAGCAGATCCTCTTTTCATCCCCAGCCCTGTGCTTGCACATGCTGAAGGCAACCCTTTCTGCGTTAAACACTTGTGACCGAAAGAGCTTGACATTCCTGCCAGACACCTCTGACGGTGGTTGCCTCTAACTTTATTTCAATTCCACTTGGCATCTTCCCTGCCCTTGTGATATTTCTCAGGTCTTCCATCTTAACAACAGATCAAGGTTGGGTCTGCTGCAAGCTGGCAAGTTGGAACTTAAGAGCTCCTGCAGTGAAAGCACAGACTAGGAAAAGCAGCCTACCAGCATAAAGACCTACAGGATGAGGAGTCTGAGCCTGGGGAGCAGTGTGTCCAGGGTCTGGAGTTCTGCGATCCAGAAAACTACAAGCCAGGTAGCTTAAACAGATGGTGCCTGTCACAAGTAGATACAAATTTCTGGATGTGGACACAACTTTAACCTGGGTCTCAACAGGAATATAAACTCAACACAAAATCCAGTCTAGTCTAGAACTTATAGCACACACATCCCTGAGTGAGGGTCAGTAGAAACAAAGATTAGCATCTTCCCCAAGAATTTAAACTGCTTTAAATATCTTAAAAGATTAGAATCAGATAAGCAACACAGTGTCAGAAATGATGACAGGCATTTGAAAAGAGCCAGATAACATCCAAATAGGAAAAGTCACGGAAATTTAAAACTATGGCACAAGGTTGGTGAGTGCCAAATAGAAAAACTAGTAAACCAGAAGGCTGAATAAGTTCTCCACCACATAGCAAAGAAACAAGTGGAAGTATGAAAAAGAGAAAGTGCAGAAGTTTCACAGTTCAAAATGCTAGTGGACACTGGGGATGAGCAGTATTCCGAGAGGCTGATTATCTTCCAGACTTGCACGATCTGACATCCCAGACTTAAGGACAAAATACATTCCAAGCAAGGCAGATAAAAGAAACCCTCACCTGAACTGCAGGTTCAGAAAGAAAAGGCAGGTTAGGAAAGATGAGGAAATGCAAGTCACGGCCACTTCACGGGCACACCAAGGCGGTGCCATCCTGCAAGGCTGACCTGGTGGGCGACCAGGTCAGGCCCCTGCCCTTGGGGCTGCCTTCCTGGAGCGGGGTTGGGGCACGGCTGGGCGGGGAAGGGGCACACGGGTCTTCTCGGGCTGGGGAGGCCTTGGTGACTCCGGGCTTTTATTGTTCAGTTTTGAAAGCAGTCTCCCCTTTTCCTCTCTCTGGCCATCCTCTTACAAAGGGGAGGGGAAGAAAAAAAATGAACTGAAAAGCAGAGGAAACATTTTCAGGAGAGTAGAAAGCACCAAATAAGGTAGTAATGAAGCCAATTTTATAATCTGTTTGTTGCCTTTTGGTTCATTTAACATTTGCTGTGATCACTGCCTGCCTGGTTTCATTACCATCTCATTTGATGCTTTCTGTTTTCCTGAAAATGGAAAATGTTCCTTATTAGTGATAAAGGTCTAGTTACATTCTGTTTATAGGAGACTTTCCTAAAATATTAAAACAGAAACACTTAAAATGTAAGGAAAAAGTAGGAAGTCGGCAAGCAAATAAAGAAGAAAGCTGATATGGCTGTATTTTGTACTATCAGATTTGAAGGGGAAAGGAAAGCATTATTAGAGTAAAGCGTAGCATTTAATACTTTTTTAAAATTCAGTTCACCAGGAAGGTAATTCAAAATTTCTGTGTGACTATATATTTTGTGGTTATAATTTTAAAAGTAAAGTATGGAAGCATGACAAGGAAAATGTAAGGAGTCCATAATTGAGGGAGAAAGGAAGGTTTAATGTACCTTTGATAATTAAGCAATCCAAAATGGATATTAATACAAAACATCTGAACAGGCCAATTTACAAGTCATCTGAAACGTACAGTTACAGATCCTCATGCCTGTCATCTAGAATTTTGTTCTTAACTACACATGAAACATGTAGGAAAATGCTCTAAAAGGCCATAGTGTCAGTCTTGAATCAAAGAAGAAACCCCATTTTCCAGCCAGAAAAAAAGTTTAAAAACCCAGGAACTATTACTTACCAAAACTTAGAGAATATCCTGTGTAAGGTTTACCAAGAAGATTAAAGGCACAAGTTAACAACCTGAGGGATGCAAAAAACAAACCTGACCCCAAGGACTGCAAAGACGGAAAGGTATGTGGACAATCGTATGCTAGTGGATCTGAAGATGAGAAAGAATCTAAACAAATCCATTGGAAACTTGCAAAAGGAAAGGAAACCTCTAGAACCGTAAGAAAAATAGTTGAGCTCTTCCCCCAGGAAAGCATGGGTCCCTGACAGTGTCAGAAGTAAGTTACACCCAACACAGGCCAGACAGGTGGAGGAATGGAGCAGAAAGGAGCCTCAGAAATGCTGAGGCCGCGTGTGAGTGGAGGAGAGAGCAGTGCCAAGAGACAGTGATTGCTGTGAAGACCTGCACTTGGGTCCTTCCTTCCCAACGGACACAAACCAACTGGTGCTGGCTTTAGGTACCAGGTATAAAATGGAAAACAGTAAAACTTTTGGAATAAAACAGCATAATATTCTTATAACATGGAGGGAAGGACTTCCTAAATAAAAGTGGGCTCAGCTGGTCACATTAAGAAGAAACGCATTTTGCAAAGACCACACTAGAATAGTGTCTGGTAAGAATAAAGGGAGACAACCAGAAAGACGGACAGTCAAGAAAATGCAAATTAAAAACCAAAATAAAATATTTCATATATACAGACTGGCCAAAGTTGAAGTATCTGACACCACTAAGTGCTGAGAGCGCTGTGGAGCAGGCGGGCATGCGCGCTGGGAGAGCGGACACTGACGTGGGCATTTGGGCAAGCACTGTGACTGCGTCCGCTGCTGTTAGATGTGTGCTCGCCGTGTGTCTCAGTAATCACTTTCCTACTGACATACCCTCAAGAAACAGGTCTCAAGCTGCGGACCCGAGCTCCTAACGGGCACTTCTGCATTCTCTCTGCCTCTGCTGCAGGTGCCCTGAAAGGGCTGAACTCAGCGAGGCGGAGGCAATCCCTGTCTCATCCCGCTCACATCTGTAGTGTTTGTCCCTTATGGACTGGATGCGAGCCCTCCCTCCCAGATTCATATGTTGAACCCCTAACCCCCAATGTGCTGGGAAAGAATCCTCCTGCAATGCAGGAGACCTGGGTTCGATCCCTGGGTTGGGAAGATCCCCTGGAGAAAGGAACAGCTAACAACTGCAGTACTCTGGCCTGGAGAATTCCATGGACAGAGGAGCCTGGTGGGCTAAAGTCCATGGGGGTCACAAAGATTCAGACAACTGAGTGACTTTCGCACACACACCTTGCGAGGAGGTGATTATTTGAGGTGAAGTCCTGAGGATGGGGCCCTCGGGATGGGATCACTGCCCTCCTGAGAAGAGACCCCAGAGCTGAAAGCTCTCACTGGAACCAACTAAGGTCCAGGCCTGTGCGAGAGAAACTGTTGTGCATAAGGCACCAGTCTGAGGTGGTGTTACAGCAGCCCAAGCAGACAGGGTGGCGCCCCTGGCCCATGCCCGACCCTGAAGAAACTCCACAGGGAACAGAGGAAGGTGACGGTGGGACACGCGGCAGGCGGACAGTGGAGATAAAGAGGTTACACTTCATCTGGACTGTTGGGACTTCCCTGGCGATCTAGTGGCTTAAGACCACGTTCCCAATGCAGGGGGCCTGGGTTTGATCCCTGGTCAAGGAACTAGATCCCACATGCTGCAACTAAGACAGACCTGGCACAGCTAAATTAACCCCTCAACACAAACTGTACTGTTCACCTCAGTTTAACAAGTGCTGTGTACACACCACCGCCTTCAGGACATGCTGATACAGCCATACCTGAGTCTCCTCTCTGCATTCTTTTCCTTCCTCATTCTGGGATTCCCTTAACCTCTCCTGCAGGGGCACAGAGTTGAATGACAAGGAGTGAGGGTAACAGGTAAACTGGGGGAGGGGGTATGAGAACAGGGCCAGGCCAGAAGAGGAAGGCTGGACGCAGAGGGGTCTGGGAGGGGGCAGGGCTTCCCCGGTGGCGCCAGGGGCAAAGAATCGCCTGCCAGTGCAGGAGACAGGTTTGATCCCTGGATTGGGAAGATCGCCTGGAGAGTCCATGGACCCAGAGGAGCCTGGTGGGCTACAGTCCACAGGGTCGCAAAGAGTGGACACGACCAAAGTAGCTTGGCACACACGCATGTCCAAGGGTTTCCAAGGGGGTTGGAGGGCCAGGAAGCCCAGGACACCATCCACACTGCCTGCTGCTCCGGAGCCGGCTCCTCCACAGACACGAGCATTCGCACATCGAGATGTACATACAGCACAGCACCACTTTTTTTTTTTTTTTTTAAGCCGATCCCTTCTCCAGGGGATCTTCCGAACCCAGGTCTCCTACATTGCAGGTGGATTCATTACCAGCTGAGCCACCAGGAAAGCCCAAGAATACTGGAGTGGGCAGCCTATCCCTTCTCCATTAGATCTTCCCAACCCAGGAATTGAACCAGGGTCTCCTGCATGGCCCTTACAGAGGCCAAGGACCTTAAATGTCCAATTAGGAAGCTGTTAGGCTACATCCTGACCATGGAGATGCCACTTTAAAAACAAACTCTTGCAAAGGATTTTTGATAATGTCGGGGAAGTTTCCCCACGCAGCATGAAGGAAGATTAGATGTGAAGCCGGATATATGTACAGTCCATAAATAGACACACACGAAAACATCACCCTCAAATGGTAATAGGGATTAGTCTGTGCTACAGATTTATGGCTACTGTTTGTCTTTTTTTGCTTTTAAAAAAATGTATTCCAAATTTTATCTTCAATGAAAGCCTAGAACTATCTGGAGAGGCAAAAACCATGGCAAGACAAAAATGGCAGGTCGCATCCACTTTGGAGTTCTGATGTAATTATAAAAGAGCCCTGAGATCTCATCCCAGCCCCAGCATCCCACGTGCACCCCCTCTGGGTAGCTCCCCGACTTGCCTCGCCTCTCCGCTATCTGCAGGTAGCCTGTGGAGAGGTACTGCTCCATGTCCTGCTGGAAGGCTTCCTCAAAAAACTTCTGCCGCTCCTTCAGCTTCAGCTGCTGGGTCTGCTCCATCTCCAGGACCTTCTGGGAGTGCTCCGCATCGAGTTCAGCTGAGAAGGCAGAGAGATCAGGGTTTGCAAAGGGGCTGAGACGGGGACGAGTATAAAGACCCACTCACAGGGTCAATCTCGTTGACGTGGCCTCCCACCCCCGTGCATCCACCTTGACCTCACCCGGCACACAGGAGATGCCCAGCAAGCACGTGGCCACCGGGGTCTGCGGGAAGAGCGCCTGGCCATGAGCCAGCCACTTGGCTGAGTGGGTTAAGCTGGCGGGGCCTTGTGCTAACTCGTCTGAGCAGGATGGAGGTGTGAGCGGGCTCCACACTGGCCCCCATCGGCATGATGTACACCTTCAGCTCACACAATGTTACATGTCAGTTACATAAAAATTAAAACTCTAAGAAAAAAGTCTTCATGGTGTTACCAAGTGATTTTAACCAAAAAGCAAGACCAGAATTTGCAGTGAACAGTGGTCTCTGAGGCCCCAAGGGATGGACCTTAATCATTCTCTCCATAAATACTCAACACCATGTGTCACAGCTCCCGGGAACAACGTGATCCTCTATGCAGAGATGGTGAAAACTTGATAATGGTGTATATTTTTAACCCCTAACCAGTTACCGTCGTCAACATTCAGAATACTCTGGATATTCTTGTATCCTGATCATACACGCACGGAATGCGAACCAGCACTAACGGAAGGTAAATCTTCCTGACGCCTGCACGCACAGGGAAAGGCAGCGATGTGCAGTCTCCTCACTGACAGTCACTGCGCACTCCCAGAATTTACCTGTCACCTTGACGTGCACCCCCCCAAATCTCTCTCCCCACAGGGACACGGTGTGAAAAGCGCACGGGGCTGGGCTCAGGCCCGTCCCCTTTTAGCAGATGCTTCTGCACGTCACACTACCCTCCTTAGCCCACATCTGGTTTCTTTATGAGCTTATCCATACACCCACGAGTCTTCACTCAAGGTTCATCTCACATGTTTCCGGTCAGAGCGTTCTCTCAAGCCCAGGGACCCATAAACCGGCCAAGCCCAGGAGTTTCCGGGGACGGAGGCAGCTCTTGACCAGTCGGTGACAGCAGTCAGGGCATCCGTGTCCCGCCTCCCAGCCGCTGGGTGGACAACTCCGGGGGTATTCTGAACACTTCTCAGGGATCTTGGTGGGGCTGCAGTGGTGGCCAACCCCGCATCCCTCTGTCAACATTTCCTCCTTGCCCCTTCACCCCTGCAACCCTGGATCACCTCCCAAACAAATCACTTGCAGCAAAATCCTCATCTCGGGCTCTGCTTCCCAAGAAACCCAAGCAAGGATGTCTAGTACCAGCTACAACTAACAGCCTCACTGGGCTTCACCTTCCTCCTCTGTACAAGAGAGAAACTTATTTCATATGGGTGTTGGTGGGATTAAATAGGAGGTAACATGAGAACCACCAGGCACACAGTATTGACCAACAGCTGATGGCTAATATTATGACCAGCGTTACTATTAGGAAAAGGACATGATAGGAAATGCTACCAGAACCAGGATGAGTACGGCGTCCTGTCCTCACGGAGTCACCCAGCTCTCTCAGGCCCGTGCAGACTCTTCAGAACAAGTCACCTATCAGTGCCCCTAATTAAATGTGCAAGGAATTGAGAGTGTACTTGTAAGAGGGACAAGGGAATTCAAGAGGATGTCTTTTCATTTATTTCACTTCAGCCGTCACCCTATCTGCTCAAATGCTTGATGACTGCCAAGTGCATTAGAATAAGTCAACCCTCGAATAGATTAAGGATGCTTCAAACACTTCAAATGAAGTTCAATAACTCTTAAAAAAAAAAATTCCAAAATAGGCAGCTCAAAAACAAAGATAAATGCAGAAATCATCAAAGGGGTTTTCATTAAAGAGTATCTTTTTTATCTTAAGATTTTCTACAGATATATAATTACATAACTTGAAAACTTTATTCTCAAGACTTGTGCCTCAAAAGTCCAGTTCTCTCATGCTTCTGAATGATAAGTCCTGTAGTTTTTATATTAAGTCTTCTATGTTGGAATGAAATCTAATCATGTTCCAGCCCTCTCAAAAGGTAGGGGATGGTTGGATTAGCAAACTTAAAATGACTTAAAGGAAAATAATCACTGTTTTAAGACATGTTCCCTAGTTATTTGAAACATCCCCAAGCTCCCTTTGTCATTTCCCACTTTATTTCAGAGCCCCTCTTGTATCTCAGGGCTGAATTCTAAGCCAGATTCACTGAGAACTGAGTACATTTACTCTACACCAGCTCTGCACTCAGGGCAGTCATGATGAAAGCATATGGCGGGTATTAAAGGTAACTGTCCTGCTCAGCAGCTAAGGATTCACCCCCAGCTAGGTGCCTGAGCAAATGTGTTCTGATTGTGCTATTTGTTCTAGAATCATCAGTTCAGCTTTTGCCAAGAAACAACTACATTTGGGACTGGAGGAATGATGGAAGGACACTGAGGGAGTATTTCAGATCTGGAGGTTTAACATCACCTGGATTTGGGAGAATGACTATGGGAAGACATAAATTATAGAACATTTTCTACAAGGAAAAATGACTGCTTGTTCACATCTAAGATGTCATTTATTATATGGGGGAAAACCTGACAAAGATTTAAAGAACTTCAACAGCTAGCCTAAAGATTAAAAAGAAAAAAAAACAAACAAAATATTAAAAGATGCTGCCGTTTTTCTACCAGGAGTCAGGAGTAATCATTTAATTCCATTATCAGCCCAGGCCCGTGTCTCCTTTGATTTCAACTCCAGGTCATTGCTCAAGCTTTATCTGACTGCAACTTCCATTCTAGCCTCCACTATCAATTTCAAATGGATAGTTTCTCAAAACAAGAAAAAAAAAATCCCATTACCAGCAAAGATGGTATAATCAATTCTCAATTATATGTTTTAATGGGGCATAAGGGTAGCACAAAATATATCAAATATAAAAAATCCATCAGGTTCATTTCAGGAACAATTTCAACATATTCCACAACTAAGTCCATTTAACAGAGCTGATAAGTAATAAAAGACAGTGAGGTGTTAATGACTGAAAAACCCTGGGGCTGCTGGGAAGAAGGAAATGGATGATACGAGGAAAACCAGGACAAACCTCTCTGGTAAAAGGGAGAGTCTCTTTAATACAAGAATGTTAAAAGAGAAAATGATAAAATTTAACATGAGTTACAAAAAATTCTGGCAATTTCTACTTATTTTTAAGATTGAGAGCATTTTTCATTCAAGATAAATAATTAAGAATAAATTTAAAAGCCTTTTTCCCCCCTCATTGCATTGCACGGCAGGCATGCAGGATCTTATTTCCCCTACCAGAAATCAAACCTGTGCCCCTGCATTAGAAGTAGTGCAGTTGTAACCCCTGGAAGCAACTGACAAGAGATTAATTTTCAAAATATAAGAACAGCTCATACAGTTCAATATCAAACTAACAGCCCAATGAAAAAATGAGCAGAAGACCTGAATAGACATTTCTCCAAAGAAGACATACAGATGGACAAGAGGCACATAAAAAAGATGTTCAACATCGCTTATTATTAGAGCAAGGCAAATCAAAACTACAATGAGCAGTGCAAATCAGAACTACCTGACACCAGTCAGAATGGCCCTCATCAAGAAATACACAAACAACAAATGCTGGAGAGGGTTTCGAAGAAAGGGAATGGGAATTGGTGCAGGCACCAAGGAAAGGAAAGGAAAGGAAAACTGTACGGAGGTCCCTTAAGAAAACCAAAAATAGAACTACCGTATGACCCAGCAACTCCCTCCCGGGCACATAACCCAGAGAAAACCATAATTCAGAGGGATATATGCATCCCCGTGTTCATTGCAGCACTGGAACACCCCACAGAGCTTGTTCAGATCTCACCAGTCACGTATGCACGCGTGTGAGCGTACGGGGCGGGGGAGCTCTATGCAGGCTCACGAATAACCACACTCAGGATGTTACTATTACCACAAGGCTTCTCCCGCTGCCCTCTGGTAATCACACCCTCCCCTCCCTCCCCCCTCCCTAGTCCAAATCTATGATCATGTCATCTCACAAAGGTTACATAAATGAAATCATGTGGTACATAGTCTTCTGAGGTTGGCTTTTTTCAGTTGGAATTTCCCTGAGGTTCTCAGCAGCTGCTCATGTTGATAACTTGTTCCTTTTTGCTGCTGAGCTGGTTGGGGGGCGGGGGGACCACAGTTAAGTTTGACTAGTCACCCACCAAAGGACACCTGGATATTATGAGTGAAGTTGTGAGGAATGTTTGTGTACCAGCTTCTGGATGAAAATAAGTCATTTGAGACAAACACCCAGGGCTGTAATTCTTGGGTCATACGGTGAGTGAGTGCACCTTTTGGTTTTGAGAGGAACTGCCAGACTTGCAGAGTGGCTCCCGTCCCCAGTGTCCGGGTGACCTCTTGCCTCGACATCCTCACCACCATTTGGTGAGACCCACACACTGTGTGCTCCGGGAATCGTTTCCTTCCCTCCTCCTTTTCCCCAGAGGAGGTGTCTGTCAGAAACAAGGCTCCACTTCCTCTTAATTACCTTCAATAATTGCTATTATTTAAATAGAAAAACATTTAGTTTTAGAAAAACTCTACACAGGAACTGGGGACTTATTAAATGAAGACAAAAATATACATGATTTCCTTCCAGTTTTAAACCCCCACCTCTTCTGTATTTTTACCATATAACAGTTAACTTTTATTTCTATCTCAAATAAGTTTTCACAATAAGGCACACTCAACCATTTTTAAAGTCACCCCAACCTTCTGCCTCACCTTTAAAAAATGAATGCAAATTGTCTCAGATTGGACAAAAAGAGCTTTAACTAATACTGTCCTAAAATGGTAGGTTTTAAACATTCTTTTAAAATACCAACTTCTCTGCCCTATGTTTCTACAGTTTTTTAAGAGTTTTCTGTCTAGCCTTCATCAACAATTAGTTTCCAAGACAGATGTACAGTTATTTTATACCATATATTATTTCTATGAGTATTCAAAAGTATTATAAGAGCTCTTCCCTTATTCCTCAAAGTAAGTCTTTGGGGAAAAAAATTCTGTGCATGTTAAAGTCAACATATTTTTTAAAAATAAAGTGATATGACTCTTTACAGAACTTTTCTTCACCCTCCCTCCAACACACCCATGTATGCAGATGTATGCACACACATTTATCAAGAACCAAATGGCACATTTCTTTTACATGCAACTAAAGGATAACTCTTACCTCAAATGTAGTAATTTAGAATAATGACTGGTTTTGCAGACAGAGTGAGTAACTCAGACAAGTCACGGCAGTTCGGCAGTTCGTAAGGAGACTTCGCAAAGTTCAGTCCTTCAGAGCAAGCTACTACAGCAGCTGTTTCCTAAACCCATGTCACAGGAAACAAACACTATTCTAGTATCTAAACCTCTGAACGCTTAAAAAAAATTCTATCAATTACCCTGAAGGAAATGACCACTGTCTAGAGTATTAGAAAAATGGACACCAGAAACACAGCACGTTCCAGGTCTGCTCAAAGCAGGAAGCTAGAAGTGCTCACCTGCACCTTATCTTTAGTGCGGGGACAAGGCAGCTTCGAAGACCTGCCTGGCCACTGCTCTCTGCTGCTCACCCTTCCAGGCCTCCAATTTCCCATTTGTCAGAAAGGGGACAGGGTTGGATGATGTCCATAAGAAAGTCACTTCCAGCTCTTAAACAGTATAATTCTATTTTTACTTACTTTTGATTGGGGCAGGAAGAAGTCTCCCAAATCCTATCTTTTTTTTTTTTTTTTTGTAAAATTATATGAAAATCAGATTAGCAGTAGGAATTTAGGACCTTTTAAGACAGTGACAAAAAAAGTGACATTTCAAGAAATCAGATTCAACTATTAACAATTTCCTAGAATTTTAAAGTCATATCTGACAGATTCCTTCATTTTACTTCAGAGTTGTGACCTACTTAACAATAATTATTGGGGGGTGGGGTGGTGGGAAAGGTTTATATTGCTACAGGAATCCTTCCAAACTCCACAGTTTCTTGAATCCTTCCAAACTCCACAGTACAAACCAGCTGCTTGTGTCTAAGTATAAAATCAACTATCACAGAGTTCATTCAAAGGCATGATGGAGAGAGTAGGCCTGTAGTGTCATCAAAATCAACTTGAGGGCTGGTGACAGAGTCTACTGGATCACTGCATGCCAGCACCGATTCTCTGACTCAGTACCTGGTTGGGTCAGAGAATTTACATTTCTAACCAATTCCAGGGCGATGCTGCTGCTGCTGCTGGTCCAAGGACCAGACTCAGAGAACCACAGCTCTTGATGAACTATTTCTGTGCATCCACTTTATTCAGATTTTGTACTCTGTACAAATATTTATATAACGGAAAAGAGTAAATATAAGATGGGGAAGCTGCCACAATTCATGGAAATGACAGAAATGTCCTCTTCTAAACTCTAAAATATTTACAAAGTCATCTAAAAAGGAAAGTCTCTAGCAGCAGCCAAAACATATAAACAACCATGGCTTCTCATCAGTCCTCTTCACTGATGAGACACAAGTACCTTCAGAATCAGAAAATTCTATTCTCCCGCTCTGTGGAATCCCTTACCAGGCCCTGGCTCAGGGGCTCGGGGCTTCATACAGCAGGAGACAAAAAATGTGACCCTCTGCTCTCTGTCCCGAACCCAGATCTGACCTGGGGCAGCACGTCCTCGTCCTCTCCATTTGCAGAGACATCACCTCTATCAGACACTCATGTACACAGAGTCACATTATATCTGTGTTTAAAACGGACAGACGAACTCTGACAAATAAAAATTAAGAAGAAGAACATGTTGCTTATAGTTTCCTTTGTTGTGCAAAAGCTTTTAAGTTTAATTAGGTCCCATTTGTTTATTTTTGCTTTTATTTCCAATATTCTGGGAGCCCTCAGATTGGGAGAAAATAATAGCAAATGAAGCAACAGACAAAGGATTAATCTCATAAATATACAAGCAACTCCTGCAGCTCAATTCCAGAAAAATAAATGACCCAATCAAAAAATGGGCCAAAGAACTAAACAGACATTTCTCCAAAGAAGACATACAGATGGCTAACAAATACATGAAAAGATGCTCAACATCACTCATTATCAGAGAAATGCAAATCAAAACCACAACGAGGTACCATTACACGCCAGTCAGGATGGCTGCTATCCAAAAGTCTACAAGCAATAAATGCTGGAGAGGGTGTGGAGAAAAGGGAACCCTCTTACACTGTTGGTGGGAATGCAAACTAGTACAGCCGCTATGGAAAACAGTGTGGAGATTCCTTAAAAAACTGGAAATAGAACTGCCATATGACCCAGCAATCCCACTTCTGGGCTTACACACTGAGGAAACCAGATCTGAAAGAGACACGTGCACCCCAATGTTCATCGCAGCACTGTTTATAATAGCCAGGACATAGAAGCAACCTAGATGCCCATCAGCAGATGAATGGATAAGGAAGCTGTGGTACATATACACCATGGAATATTACTCAGCCGTTAAAAAGAATTCATTTGAATCAGTTCTAATGAGATGGATGAAACTGGAGCCCATTATACAGAGTGAAGTAAACCAGAAAGATAAAGACCATTACAGTATACTAATGCATATATATGGAATTTAGAAAGATGGTAACAATAACCCTATATGCAAAACAGAAAAAGAGACACAGATGTACAGAACAGAATTTTGGACTCTGTGGGAGAAGGTGAGGGTGGGATGTTTCGAGAGAATAGCATGTATACTATCTAGGGTGAAACAGATCACCAGCCCAGGTTGGATGCATGAGACAAGTGCTCGGGCCTGGTGCACTGGGAAGACCCAGAGGAATCGGGTGGAGAGGGAGGTGGGAGGGGGGATCGGGATGGGGAATACATGTAAATCCCAAGGCTGATTCATGTCAATGTATGACAAAAACCACTACAATATTGTAAAGTAATTAGCCTCCAACTAATAAAAATAAATGGGAAAAAAAAGGAATAAATCTAACAAAAATACACAATACTTTAATGGATAAAATTATAAAACTTTGTTTATAAATCTTCAAAAATTGAGAGATTAAAAAAAAGAAGAAGAAGAACATGGACTCAGAGTGAGATATAACAAAGGGCATGGCAACAGAGGCAGAAGAGATGAAAAATCTGTGGCTGAGGTTGGGGTTCAGGACTTGGCATGTGGAGTCTGAGGAAACAAGCAGGGCGCTCACTCTGACGTCCCCCTGCTCGTCCCCTCGAGGCAGGTCACACGATCCTCGTGGGGAGGTGTTCCTTCCCCGTACCTGCAGGAGAGGAGCATCCTTACCCCCAAGACACAGAGAAGACTCCAGCATGCAGGCTGTCTCCTGGGTCACTCAGAGCCTCTGTCCTAATGACGCTTCTCCACGGACGTCCACTCTTCATCAAACCTGGCTCAAAACACTCAAGTCTAACTGTTTCTTCAGGTCTTCATTTCCTTATGAAGGCCCCCAAGTCATGTCAAATTTAACGTTAATCTCTATACTTTTCTCCTGTTGATGTTGCCATTTTAATTTTCAGATTCAGCCAAGGACCCTAACAGGATAAGGGGAAAACTTTTTTCCTCCTCATACTAACTATCATGCCCAAATACATGCTAACACATTTTGAAGCATCAATGAAATGAATAATCTGATTTAAAAATAATACAGGTTACAGAAATTAGCACAAGAAGTGAAACTGTTAAATATCAAAATCTAACAGAGAAACAAATTATTTCAAGTTTTCAAAGGTCATGGGTATGGAGAAGAATCAAAAGCTAGTTGATGGATTTTTCATAGTAATTCTGGTATCAAAACATAATCATGTATTTTTTAAAAGGAGGGGGTGAGGGGAAGCCTAGGTGGGCCCCACCAGATTTTAAAACACTTCACAAAACAATAATTTAAACATTATGAAAAAAAGAGATGGGCTGATTATTGGAATGGAAAACCCCTGAGAGAGAGTTGATCATATGCTAAACAAATATAATTCAGGATATATTTGGAACCAATGAGGAAGTAAAGCATTTTGTAATAAGTGGCATTGTGAAAATCAGCTGGTCATCTATAAAATCAATTTAAGGGCATACAAGATAAATTAAATAACTGAATACCAAAAATGACATATGGAAAAATAAAAGGAAAACCAAATTAAATCTTTAAAGTTACAAGTAAGGGACCTCACACGGTATTGAAGAAATTCACAGATCCTGAGTCACATGAACAGTAAACATCCTTGGATGTTTAAAAAAAATACAATGAAAAGGGAAACAACAGACTGAGGAAAAAGCTGCTACAAAGGGCAAAAGACCATTATTTTTACCCTAGTAAACAAAAAAAACCAAAAATCTATTAGAAGAAAATTCAGACCTCAATAAAATCTTTTCAGTAGAAAAAAGATAATTCACAGAAAAAAAACTGTTCAGCACAATATTTTATCAAAGATGAAATACTGTTTTTATCCAATTGCATACTGGCCAATATAAAAACAATTCTGACAAGAGTGATGAGGTGAGACACTTTCATTACCAGTGTTTGCATGAAATGAATTGTTAAAAAGACTCTTAGAAAACAATCTGATTTTAAAAATCTATGCTTTCACCTAAGGGTACCTGAAGATGCACAGTAAGGACATAACCCAAAAGACCTTCCTTGGTGGTCCAGCGGCTGAGACTCTGCACTCCCAGTGTGAGGGGTCTGGGTTTGATTACTGGTCAGGGAACTAGGTCCCATGTGCCACAACTAAGACACAGTAAAGTAAATAAATACATATTTTTTAAAAGAATAAAAGAGTTATCTACATAACGAAGCTCATTTCCACCCTCAGTAGCTTGTGTTACCTTTCCCACCAGCGTTTTTTAAAATTTACTTTTAATTGGAGGATAACTGCTTTACAATATTGTGTTGGTTTCTGCCATACAACAGTATGAATCAGCCGTAAGTAAGTATACACATGTCCCCTCCCTCTTGGAGCTCCCTCCCGCCCCTTGGGTATCACAGAGCACCAGGCTGAGCTCCCAGTGTTGTTCAGCTAGCTAACAGGACACCTGCATTTTAACAGGACACAGGAATAAAGCACAGTGGAGGAACTGCTCTGCATCTCCTGTCCCCCGACAGCCTGGGTCAGACCATGGGGCCGGCTCTGCCTCCACCTTAGGAACTGTCCTGCCCACGGGGGAGGGGACCCACTGGATGGACAGGCATCTCCATACACCCCACTGGTGTGATGCTGGGAGATCAAAATCAGGTTCAGTGGAATATTACACATTAGCATAAGGGTTCTCTACGCTGATAGAATAATTCAGATGTTAGACTTCTTTAGGCTAAATATGACAGAAGAACACTCAGTAATAGTCAAAACAATGACCTTCAGACATGTTTTTACTTACGCTGCCTTCATTTCAAATTAAGTAGTCCAAAAATTGTAATCTAGAACCATGGTTTCAAACTTTTTCAAGTTTAAGAGTGGGTGTACTTTTATTGACAATTTACTGAGAGAATACATGACAACAAAAATCTATTATGAATTCAGGAACACTTTTAAAAGGACTCTGAATTTTATTTCCCACAATATTTACAACAGAAGAGTGCATATATTTCAACTATAAATATTTAATAACATGAGACCCAAAACTCAACATGCTTTGGATACCGCCTCTTATAAATGTTCCTATGCCCCAAGTTGGAAACATTCTGCCCCTAGAAGGGTCAGTGACAAATCTCAGCATGCTTGAAAGCCCATCATACCTCATTATTTCCAGAAAATACTTTAGAAATGGGGATTTATCACTTTCAATTATGAGCTGTTGGAGGCTTATGAATGAGTGACTTATGAATAAATCTGTACTATGAATGGCTGCCTTGGTCCCCTCCCTCTTTTCACTGTAAGTCCCTCAGCTGGTAAAGAATCTGCCTGCAGTGCAGGAGACCTGGGTTTGATCCCTGGGTTGGGAAGATTCCCTGGAGAAGGAAATGGCAACCCACTCCAGTATTCTTCCCTGGAGAATCCCAGGGACAGAGGAGCCTGGGCGGCTACAGTCCGTGGGGCCGCAGAGTCGGACACAACTGACTAAGCGCAGCACAGCCAGCCAACAGGGTGGGGACGAGACATGGATTCCCTGCTCCCCAGACGGGCTGGTGGCCCAGCCAGCGCAATGGCGGGAAATGGGCCTCGAGCAGATCCCAGAGCCCAGAAGGGGAGGAAGAGGCTGCAGGAAGAAGGGGCTCAACATGGGGCAGCCTGCTGAGCAGACCACATTCCTCACTTCCCTTTCAACTATTTCCTGAAATGTCACAATTAGAGATTCACACATTTAACATTTCTCTCTTATAAAGTTGAGAATACTATGTTTAGGAGCTTTTAGAAAATTTCAACATTCAAAATTTAATGTGAATTAGTGTCTTATGCTTGCTCTCTTCCTAATGCTTCTCTCAGATTAACGGCTCACACAGATGGCGGCGGGGAATGGGTAGAAAGACATGATTGTGAAGAAAGGGGGGCAGGGCAGCCGTGACGGTGGCCTCAGGAGGGAGGCCACGAGGGTAATAAACGCCCAGCAGAAAGAGGGACCAGAAAGTGAAACAGACAAGTACAAAGTGTCAAACACACACTGTCTTGATTCAAAACTGTGTTCAGAGGTTAGCTTACGCTCTGCTCTTCCTGTTTTCTCTTCAGCTACATTATGGACAGTGAGGACTTCCGTCAGAACAGCCTGGAAGCTAGACCCCTACCGAGGAGGTATGGCTGAGAAACTGCTTCCCCAGTTACACAGGACTTGTGGTCAACATCCTGGGGCTCCAAACAAGCCAAGCGCTCTCCCCTGCCCTGCTGTGACTGCAGGGCTGCTGGCTCAGAGGTGCCCCACCAGCCAACCTCTGGGTCTCAGCTCAACTGCAGCCCCTCTGACAAATGCAGGGAGCTTCAGGCGCTCCTTCCTGCTCCTCCTGCTGTAAGGCACCCTCTTGTCCCCCCACCAGATACTAGGTTCCTCGAGGGCAGACACAATGTCTTTTAAAGGGATGTGGGTATACCACCCCCAAATACACCACCTTGGCAGGGGGATTATCTCCAGCTACAGCTAAAGGCGACATAGAAACAGCAGAAGTGGGAGCAGCTCTTTGGCCTTCCCCTCTGGGACTTCCCTGGTGGCTCAGATGGTAAAAGCGTCTGCCTACAATGCAGGAGACCTGGGTTCAATCCCTGGGTTGGGAAGATCCGCTCAAGAAAGAAATGGCAACCCACTCCAGTATTCTTGCCTGTTTAATCCCACGGATGGAGGAGCCCGGCAGGGTACAGTTCATGGGGTCACAAAGAGTCGGACACGACTGAGCGACTTCACTTCACTCCTCTGAAAGCAGGGTGTAAATTTCCCTCCGTAAAGGAAGCATCTCCATTTGTAAAGCAGGCTGCCCCTTCCCTACCAGGCATCCACAGCGAAGGCAGCCGCTGGACTCTGCGCAGCAAACCTCGCTCAGCGGTCCCTGTCTCCCACGAGGTCCTCACACACTCACGTTCCCACAGCTCGCCACCTCTGCAAGCCTGAACTCTCCCTCCTTGTCTAGTTAACGCCGGTCACAGTTTATCACACCCTTTGTTAGAATGGTATATAAACCCCTGGGTATAACTGCTACTCCGGGTCTTCACTTCTTTTCTATGGAGGCCTCCATGCACACATACAAATAAAATACCACCGTCAAATTTTTAAAAAATCCATCTCTTGTCCAGCTGATGCTCAGGGTGTAGGTACCACACCTAAGAGATGGAGGACAGCGTTTTCCTCCCCTGCCTGTTCAGCCCGGCGCCCTCAGTGCCTGGCTGAGTGCTGAATGACCCGGGAGCACCCTGGCAGGAGAAAGGGCCACGCGCACAGGCGGGTGGTGGCAGGCTTCCACGGGCTGCTTGCCGGCAGAGGTGCAGAGGGCAGTCACAGCGGGCCGGGTGTCCAAGGCAGTCACGCAGGAGACAGACACAGCAGCCCAGGAAAGAGCGGCGCGGCTGAAGGGAAACACTGGCACCCCATCACGTGTGCTGAGAAGAGACATACATCGCCACCAAGGCCAAGAGTGCGAGCCGGGAGTGCCTGCAGCCAGCTCTCGGGGGCTGGCAGTGGCCAGTGACGTCAGATCGGCCCATAAAACCAGTGCAGCACACATTCAAAAACACCTGAGCTTACCAAGCTTCACTTTAATACAAAAAGGCCATTACCCAAGGACTACGGAAAAGTTGGCCGAGAATCCTGTAAACCAGTGAAAATGGCATTCCAGGGATTTCCCTGGTGTTTAGTGGCTAGGGCTCCACACTCCCAACACAGCGGGCCTGGGTTCGACCCCTGGTTGTGGAACTAGATCCCATGGGCCGCAACTAAGACTCGGTGCAAACATTTTTTTAAAATGGCACTCCAAAAATAATGCCACCCCTAAATGATCAATTAAATACAGCCTCTGAGTCACTCCTCAAAATCTGTATTTACAAAATGACGCAGTGAACTCTTCCTTGGGGCTGACAACTGAAAGTGGGCTGAGAAACGGAAAGAGAATTGAATTTATTCAGAAGCATGCAACCGTAGGACATTTATCCTTTTGATGAAGAGTTCAACATATACATGAGATTATGGGAATTCCCTTATATGTATTCAGTGATATGTACTTAATACAGCAGCAAGATATACAAGAAGCCTATTCTTCTTCAAGAAAAGTCCATAAGCTGAGCTGCGACTCCTAAAACAAGACCCGGAGCGTTCTGAAACTGGCGTGTGACATGACAGTGTCCGCTCGATGAACTTTCCACATAACGTCAATATTCCTTAGAATGAAGCCTTGCCCACCAATCCACTGCACAGAAGTACTGCTTTCTTAGGGAACTTCCCCTGTTCTAGGTACAAAGTAGGAACTTAAGAGTGATTGTGAAAATAGCAAATGGATAACTAATTACAAGATAGGAGTAAGAAGGCACAGCATTCAGGAAACACCCACTCAAGAAAGCAGTTTAAACCAAAACAGAACTAATTTCAGGTTATCACTTTATTTTTTCATGAGCAGAGGAGAAAAACAAACAAACCAAAAAAGCCCCCAAAGCTTGCCATCTTATGAAAAAGTCTGCCTGAAGGTACAGTAATACAAGTTGAGTTGACTATATGAAATAGAGGAACAGCCCTGTGTTTCCATGTTTTTTGAATACATTAGCATATAAACTAAGGTCTTGGATAGAGATATAAGATTTTTAAACCCTTAAAAACACAAACTTCATATTATGTGTGATGGCACCATACAGATACATATACATTCTGTTCTCAGTTTGGGTAAGACAGAACCACAGAGCTCTCCAGAGAGACAGAAGAGTGATCCGATTAGCACTTTGGCACAAACTGTCCAGGCCTTTCTCTGTCCTATATCTGCCTTCCCTTGTACTTCCCAAAGTACCCAGGGGAACTTTGATCCTCCATGGTCAAGGCAATTAATGACGATGCTCCTGGCAACAGGTAGCTCTGCCTTTTCGGCTCAGACGGCTTTGCCAGTACTTAAATTTGCTTATAAAAACCTATGTGTCCCAGAATCTGATAGTTCATTTCTTATGACTTTTTCTTTTTTAAGCCCCTTCTTAATCCTAATTCTTTCCCATTTACCATCATGAATATGCACATGAGATGAAATATTTTCAAATTTCCTAGAATCACTTAATTTTGAGGGTCTAAAGGGTCCTACAGATGGTGACTGCAGCCATGAAATTAAAAGACACTCCTTGGAAGGAAAGTTATGACCAACCTAGATAGCATATTAAAAAGCAGAGACATTACTTTGCCAACAAAGGTCGTCTAGTCAAGGCTATGGTTTTTCCAGTGGTCATGTATGGCTGTGAGAGTTGGACTGTGAAGAAAGCTGAGCGCCGAAAAATTGATGCTTTTGAACTGTGGTGTTGGAGAAGACTCGAGAGTCCCTTGGACTGCAAGGAGATCCAACCAGTCCATCCTGAAGGAGATCAGTCCTGGGTGTTCATTGAAAGGACTGATGCTGAAGCTGAAACTTCAATCCTTTGGCCACCTCATGCGAAGAGTTGACTCATTGGAAAAGACCCTGATGCTGGGAGGGATTGGAGGCAGAAGGAGAAGGGGACGACAGAGGATGAGATGGCTGGATGGCATCATCAACTCGATGGGCATGAGTTTGAGTAAACTCCGGGAGGTGGTGATGGACAGGGAGGCCTGGCGTGCTGCGTTGCGATTCATGGGGTCGCAAAGAGTCGGACACGACTGAGCGACTGAACTGAACTGAAAGGGTCCTACATTTACCATTTACCATGTATGTCCTTAAGAAGCTAAAATGACCTGGCAAAGGAATTTCAACATCACATTGTCTTTCTTTCTTTATAGCAGCATTTCATTACCTCTCTTTCTCTATAACTGAGGTCAAGAGAAACCTTGGATTCTCTGTACACTTCAGGAAATTGTAGAAGAGGAAGTATGTTCACAGGTATCAGTTTCACAGACAGAATGGAAAGCACATAGAAAAAATTATACGTTTTAGTTTTCTGAGTGAGATACTTCTTACCATCAGGCTAGAAATCCCAGTGCTTTCTGTTGTATTTTGAAAAATAAAATGAATTTGATTTTTTGAGAAATAGTAATTTGCTTCTATTAATTCATTGAGTCAATTAAAGGACACTGGAAAAATCAAAGAAAAGATTCTTCCACATTTCATATATTAGAACATTTTAAAATAAAAGCTCGGAGTTCTAAAAACATCTCACAATCATTTTTTGTTGAATTAGTGGGTTAGAGCTCACAGTTTGTGGCACTGTGATTGTTCTCTCATATTCATCAGACTCAGTCACATTTCCCCTGATAACTTCCTGAATTAACAGTACAGGAGGGTCCATCTGAGACTACTCAACTCTAGATTATAAGCCACTTTTCTACAACAAAGGGACTTGATCTTATGTGTGTGTAGCATTTAATAAGTACTTATTTTTTTTTTTTAATGAAATGGACATAGGAATGAATAAGTAACCTGCTTTTAACTTATTTCCAAAGCCTTGTGAAGTAGCAGGAAAGCAGTGAAAATGTTCAAACTAAATTGCCATGTGTGGGCTATTAGGGCTGTCTCCTTCTGGCAAAGAAAATCCAACAAACAGAACCCAGAACAGGTGTCTGCTAGGGAACAGTGCAGAAGCCACAGACACCAGCTTACTCGTGCTTTATTATAACCTCCTGGTTGGGAAGCTCGGCCATGCAGAACTCAAGGCAGGGAAGCCCACGAGTGTCCCTAATAGTCCTAACTTTCCCACTTCCCCTGGTCCAAGCTACCAACGTTTCTCACTAGCTGGTCAAGAGCCTCATAGCTGGTCAGACACATCTTCAACAGCCCTCCTCCAACCCTTTCCTGCACAGTAGCCACAGTGACTATTCTGCAGAGCAAACATGGTCATGTCACTCCCTGCCTACTGAAAGCCTCTGAACACCCCTGCCTCACATGGCCTAAACGACCGCATCACCTCTCCAGTCTCCCAGGTACCACCCCAGCCCAAATGGTCTCCTTCCTCTACCTCCTCAAACTTGACACAATCTCACCAGACTTCAGCTCTGCACATGCTGTTTCCTCTTGCCGGAGTCTCTCTCCTCCCCTTTTAGTTCCCACTCAGCCTAAGTACCACTTCCTCACAGAAGGATTCCATGAGCTCCACAAGTAAGCGAAACCCAGCCTATGATAAAACTTCTAGAAGAGAATAAAGTCTCATGGCCTCGAGTTTGGTAAAGAATTCTCAGATATGACAAAAAAAACACAATTCATTACAGTTTTTTTCGATAAGAGACTTCACCAAAATTAAAAACTTTAGTGCTTCAAAATAAATAAATAAGGAAATGAACAACCACAAACTGGAAGAAAATATTGGCAAACCACATATCTGATAAAGAGCTTGTATCCAAAATACAGAACTCTTTCAACTCAGTAAGATAACCTAGTTAAGAAATGGGCAAAATATTTCAGTAGTCATTTAATCAAAGAAACATGAATGGCTAATAAACACATGAGAAGCGCCTCACATCAAAATGACCAGACAGGGAACCTCCAAGTCCTCTACGAGGCAGCCTAACCGTGGGCAGAGCACAGCCTCTGCGCTCAAGGGGACAGTGTTCAAGAGCCTGCTTCATCACTTACTAGCTGGGTAATTCTGGAAAGTTACTTTCAAACCGTTCAAATTCATAAAACAGGGACAAGGACGCTAAGGCTGCTTTGAGAATTAACAAGACGTGTCCAACATGGCTCACGTCCCCTTCACACCACTTAAGCGGCTCTCCTCGTGGGGACCAATGGTCCACGTGTTGCCAGTTCCAAAGGACCTATTTCAGTCTTCCTATTTCTGAGAAGATGACAAAGCTGCCCACTCTCTCCAATATCTAGTTACTCCAAATTCTGTTAATTCTGCTTCCAAAATATCCCAGAAATCCACTTTTGTCTCTTCCATCCCCACAGTCTCCATCCTAGTCCCATCCCTCATCCTTCTATCTGGCCTCTGCTTCTTAACTTAACCCTTCCCATGTACCTAACCAGAAAATAATAGTCATTTCCCCACATATTCACTAAGAGTCATCTTTTTAAGTTATGAATCCGATGCTACTCCTTTTCCCGGATACACACACCCGCTACTTACTCTGTCGGCTTTCCCTTGCAGTACGAATGAAATCCAAACTCTTTTGAATTCTCTGTAAGATGTTCTGGGGTCTGGCTTCTGTGGTGGCTCCAGCCTCCAGCAATCTTCACACCTGACAAGTTCTTTACTTCCTTGTAACCGCTAAACACATGGTTCCTGCTGCTAGAAATTTCTTCCCCCTCCTTTATTCATACTGGTTTTCTCCTTCCCATTCTTCTGGCTCAGACGATAGCCATCCTTTCCACCTGCCTCACCAGGCTAAACTGTGTCCCTGTGATAATGATGGTCATTGCTTATAAACTGCCTGTCTCTTCCTGCTGGACCACCCTCCATGAGGGCATCTCTCCCGTCTCTCACGTGTCTGTCTGTACACGTGCATGTATATTGTGTATGCACACATATGTGCATACACCTATTATATGAACATGTACATATTGATACATGTGAACTTACTGACAAGCAGAGCGCCAAGCACATAGTGGGCAATCAACAAGTGAATCCTAGTATTTACTTTGTGTTAAGGTTTACAGAATAAAATGACCATTAACCTAAGCTTCCATGTACCTTTCCCAACAACCTTGAGACAACTTAGGATCGGATTCCCTTCTGTTCCAAATACATTTGTACATCCTGTCTTACTATTTTTCTTTCTCTTCCTACTAGACTACCGGCTCTTTGAAAGTAAGAATCTTTTCAACTTCAACTTTCCCATGCTTAGCAAAGAAACAGGCACGAGTCTTTGTTGAATCAGCAAACACTGATTATAGCAGAAATTTATCTTTTAAAAAGCTTATTTTTATTTGGATAACCTTCATAGATACCAATATGCAAATGATCAATTTGGTTTTACTTTGATGCCTTAAATAGACAGTTAATCAGAAACAGAAAGCCAAACCAGCTATATCATCTCCAAAGAGCCTGATTTCACTTTCCATAAGATATATTTGAACACAAAGGTAATTTAAATTCAAATAATTAATTTTTTCATTAAAAAATCCAAAAGTAAAACACATGGACTATACTCTTTCCATGCATGCATGCTAAATTACCTCAGTCGTGTCCAATTCTGTGCGGCCCTATGGACTAATTTTCTGTTGCAGGATGGGGGAGTCAAGGTGTACTGGGGAAATGAACACATTTTCAATAGGTTTCCCATATTTTTCTACATTTGCTTCTTTTTGTCCCCCTTCTCTACAAGGATGGTGTTTTAAAAAATTAATGCACACACACACACACAAAATTAATGCACATTTAATGCCTGCCAGGCTCCTCTGTCCATGGGATTCTCCAGGCAAGAATACTGGAGTGGATTGCCATGCCCTACTCCAGGGGATCTTCCCGACCCAGGGATCGAACTCACATCTCTTATGTCTAATCTGCATTGGCAGGCAGGTTCTTTACCACTAGCACCACCTGGGAAGCCCAAAAGTGAAAGTGCTAGTGGCTCTTTGTGTCCGCATGGACTGTAGCTGGCCATACTCCTCTGTCCATGGAATTCTCTAGGCAAGAATTCTGGTGTGGGTAAGCCTTCTCCAAGGTAAGATTCTCTTCTCCAGAGGCTCTTCCTGACCAGAGATGGAACCCAGGTCTCCTACATTGCATAGTATAGTGTACATGGTGTTAGTCACTCAGTCGTGTCCGACTCTTTGCGACCCCACGGACTGTGGCTCGCCAGGCTCTTCTGTCCATGTGATTCTCCAGGTGAGAATACTGGAGTGGGTTGCCATTCCCTTCTCCAGAGGATCTTCCCCACCCAGGGATCGAACCCGGTCTCCTGCATTGCAGGCAGATTCTTCA
Source organism: Cervus canadensis (assembly GCF_019320065.1). NCBI lineage: Eukaryota > Metazoa > Chordata > Mammalia > Artiodactyla > Cervidae > Cervus > Cervus canadensis. The sequence continues at coordinate 10,409,347 of NC_057413.1, forward strand.
CTGTCTGAGCTACAGGGCGGGGCTACTTTCATCAGATCATATTTTGGTATTGTGACCTACTCTGACTTAGAGATTGACTAAATCAATTCCTGATTTACTAACAATAATCTCATGGGAATAAACTGAAATTTGAAGTTGATGCAGAAGCCAAAAGAAAAACACACCTCACAGCCTGCCAAGAGACACTCCCATGAAAATGAACTTCCTATTTTCAAATAAAGGCTTACTGAAACAACGATTTAAGTCACTTTTCTGCAAAAACCAGCTCTATTCAAAAATGCACTGTGATGTACAGAATGCTTTCTTTGGCCGTCTCACATTTTTATTTGATGTACTGAATAGTGTATTAGCAACCAGAATATCCTTTTCTCTTCATTAAAAAATCGGTTCTACATGTTTGCAGCAATAGAGTTAATAACAAAATTTTTAAGGTGGAAAGAGCTGTTACTCCTTTCCTGCTAAACAAGGACACACAGGTGTTCAGCTGTATTTCACAGGGTAGCACATGCAGCAACCTGAAATACCAAATGGGGGACACTACTGGAATTTCTGTGTGACATTCATTGCCAACTTTTGGAAAATTATTATAAAAACAGCAGAAACAGTTCTGCTTATGAGCCTAATCTCATTGCTCAAGAGAACAAAAGGAGGATGAAGCAGAGGAACCTGCACATGTGTTATTTCATCAGCTGTGTAAGGACAATGAACTCACCACCGTAACAATGCCTTATTTTTGCACCTGCCCACTGCTTCCTCTCTGGGCAAGCACCATAAACTCCACCCTCTAAACCAGGGAGCTCACTGGCAGATAAAAAAGTTTACGAATTCTTTCTCCTCCCAACAGATCCCTGAGACATGCTGATTCTGTTTGTGGAGCAAACACTCTATAAAGTGATTACTCTGTTCTTTGTCAGAGTACTTTACATAAGCTCACAGACTATGCTCATAGACTTTTGCAAATTTCCACTTAAAGGGGGTTAAAGTTTCTGGATAAAACAATAACATTTTAATGTGAACTAAGGCAGTTTGTGAACTGAATAAGAGACAATATGCAAATACAGAATAATTCAAAAGCATACTCTTAGTAAACTAGAAATTAGTAAACTAGGTATTACAGAGATATATGTACATACAGAGATATATGACTTAAACTATTCTATTAATAAGTGAAACTTCTATTTCACTTATTAACCTAAAAAACTAACATTACAACATCTTTCTATCTTAATGGTACTAAGGAGTTATAATTACTTTAGGTATGATAATGGTGTCGGGGTTAAGTCTTCTTTTTTAGAGGTATACACCGAGATACTAATGCAAGAAATTATACCACATAAGGGAATTTGTTTTCAAAGGACGGGATATGCGTTGACACTGAAGCAGGGTGCTGGGGACGTGGACTTTCACCATACTCTATTCTGGACATGTTTGATAACTTCCGTAACAAAAAGAGGGTGGGGGAAGCATTATAATTCTTTTAACTGTCTACTTGATCAAACAAAGGATTTCAGCTAGTCACAGTTCAAATTTATTCAAAGAACTGTCAATCTAAATTAAGAGACTGATAAGGTCTATTAACTGTCACATTAAACCTCACTGTAATCTCTTTAAAGACTGTAAACCTCTGATCCGTGAAGAAGCTTCCCTCCACTGTCTCTCTCCTAGTTTCACTGCAAGTACTGCTCCTGGGGTTTCAGTAGTCACGTGGGATCTTTTTCAAGATCAGTGCCCAGAATCCCACAAGTTTAGCGCCACGTGACTGCGAGGCAGTCTGACGACCTTCCTCTGGGTGCCCTTCCCTATCTGGCAGGCGCCCCCAGAACCCTGCACCAGCCCACGTTGACTCCACAGTTCACTCCTGGTCCTGCAGCCACTGTCTCCCAGCGACGCTGTGAACTTCCTGATGGGAGCAGACAACCTGCACTTGGACTCAACAGGAGCCGAATAAATGAGGGATGAGAGAATAAATCTATAAATCTCAAAAGTCAGTAGCTCGTTCTAGAACTCAAAATACTTTGTTAGTTTTCATATTGTAATTTCAAGACATTTTCCTAAAAACTATTTTAATACTCTAGTTTAATCTTACTAACACACATTTGTTAAGCTGTTTCTGAAACCAAAGTTTGAGTCCTGAAGATATACTTATGATAGAAATAGCCAACTCATATTTGTTGTGAACAATTACCTTAATTTACAGAGCTTCACCACTGTTTTCATTTAGAGAGACAGCCCATGGCTAATCAAAAATGGAGAGCTAGGGGGCCCATCATGGAGAAGGCAATGGCACCCGCTCCAGTACTCTTACCTGAAAAATCCCATGGACGGAGGAGCCTGGTGGGCTGCAGTCCATGGGGTCGTGAAGAGTCGGACACGACCGAGCTACTTCACTTTCACTTTTCACTTTCATGCATTGGAGAAGGAAATGGCAACCCACTCCAGCGTTCTTGCCTGGAGAATTCCAGGGATGGGGGAGCCTGGTGGGCTGCGGTCTATGGGGTCACATAGAGTCGGACACGACTGAAGTGACTTAGCAGCAGCAGGAGGCCCATCAATAAGAATTATGATTAGTATGAACCCATACTTAGAAAGAGCTTAACATTTATTCCAAATCTACTACATGGCTGGTACTATTATTATTTCACTTATTCTCATAAAAGCCCTATGAGATAGGTACCGCTATTATTCCCATTTTACAGGTAAGCAAACAGACTCAGAGGTTAAGTCCCGTAGCCAAGGATATGCAGCTGTAAGTGATAAAAAGATGCAAACCCAGCCCGTGTGCTGAACTGCTGACGACCCCACCAGTGTTTACGAGGTACAGAAACTCAGCTCTGTAACCCAGAGGGGTCTGGACTTGACTCTTCCCTTTTTCTGTATCACTGAGCCTTTCAAGTATAACACAGAGAGAGTGAATAATGGAAAGCAGGTCACTTACTCTACCTGCCTCATCTCTGCAGTCACGGCAGCTAACTCTTATGTAAACGCCAGGCCCTGCTGAAAGCCCTGTACACGTACCAACTCAGTCAGTCCTTACAGCAGTTCAAGCATGTAGGGCCTGTTCTCATCTTCATCTTTCAAAGAGGAAACGGAGGCTCAGAGAGGTTACATAACATGCCCAGGGCGCACGCCGAGAGGCTCCAGATTCCGTGCTCTTAATCACTGGCTCCAGTGCCCAGGAGGCACAGAGAACCTGGGCTAAACTAGTATGTGTGCTTTAAGGATTAAGCTTTGTACATCCTCTCTGGAGCAAAGTTACCAGTTTTTATTTGTTTGTTTTTAACTTAGACTATTTTTTCCCAGGTATATAATCTACTTTCACTACCCAAAGTTTCCATCCTGCTACCATATAGGAAATGTCTGATACACGGTACAGAATAAGAGAAAACTAAAGCGAAGGTTTTTATAAACTTATCAAGTCAATAACATGTATGAGCAAGTCAATGCTAATGAGCTTTTAATATAAGTCATTATAAGAGTCAACTTTGGAGGAAATGATGTTCACTATCTTGTAATAACCTATAATGGAAGAGAATGTAAAAAATATATATATTTATGTAGAATTGTGGTGTTGGAGAAGACTCTTGGAGAGTCCCATGGACTGCAAATAGATCAAACCAGTCAATCCTAAGGGAAATCAACCCTGAATACTCATTGGAAGGACTGAGGCTGAAGCTGAAGCTCTAATACTTTGGTCACCTGAGGCAAAGAGCCCAGTCGTTGGAAAAGACCCTGACCCTGGGAAAGACTGGAGGCAAAAGAAGAAGGGGGCGACAGAGGATGAGATGGTAATACAGCAACACCAAGTCAACAGACATGAATCTGAGCAAACTCCAGGAGATGGTGGAGGACAGAGGATCCTGACGGGGTACACTCCATGAGGTCGCAGAGTCGGACACGACTTAGGGACAATATGTAGATACGCACAACTGAATTACTTTGCTGTATACTTGAAACTAAGACAACACTGTAAGTCAGCTATATTTCAATAAAAAATCCAAACCCCAACCAAATAAATAAATAAATATTGAAATTAAAAGAGGGCATAAGATTTGAAGAGTCACTTTATCAAAGAAGACATCCTAATGGCAAATAAGCACGTTAAAAGATGAATATTATTAGTAATAACAAAGTGCAAATTAAAACTGCCCCCCAAAACCCTGCCATATTACACACTCACTAAAATTGCTAAAATTTAAAAAGTGGATAAAAATAAGTGTGATAAGGATGTGGAGCAACAGAAACTCTCATATATTTGATGGTGGGATTGAAAAACAGAAAAGCCACTTTCAAAAGAGTGTGGCAGTTTTTAAAAAAGTAAACATATACTGACCATGAGCAAGCAATCACCATCCAAGATAGTTTACCCAAAAGAAATGAAAACAGAAATCACAAAAACACTCATCCAAAAAAAGTCAACTTTGCAAAATTCTTAAAAGTGAAAAACAAAGTGGTCACTCCGTAAACATTTCCTTCTTCTCTACGCAATTAATACAAAAGTTCTCAGCATTATTTTAAAGCATAAAAGAGAGTCTGTCGCTATTGCTAAAAATGTCTTCAACAGAAAGACGACAAACCCACGTGGTTAGGCACTTCAAAGAGAGCCTGTCTCTGGAGAAGCCCGCCCTTCTCCAGAGTCTGAGCACACACACCAAGGCAGAACCCACGGAGACAGCCTCATCACAAAAACAGAGAGTTAAAGGAGAAGACAGAGATGTTTCATAAATGGATGACTGTCCTCCTCCCTCCCTCCTGCGAGCACACACCAAGAGCCTGGTGGGCGCCAGGCGGTGCATCGGCTGCGGGGGATGCCAGCACTGGTGGGCTCTTCCTTGGTGGGCACCACATCCCAGGTGTGCCAAGAGCAGACGGCAAGAACAACAGGCACGGGTGTTCACTAAGGGAACCAGCAGCACTGCAAGCCCTGAGGGGGTTGTGGGGGGAACCCAGGCCCCCTGAGACAGAGGAAATCAAGTAAGTGAGGGGAGGCAGTTGTCCAGGTCCCTAGACCCAAGGGGAGATGCAGATACGTCACCTGCCCAACGCGGGGTGTCTCGTACTGCGGATCTCACTCTGCTCGGAGCATAGTGCTCTCACCAAAAATTATTAGAAGTGAATCCACTGTCACGCTCTCCAACATATCCATGCAAACCGCTGGACTGCAGCCCTCCAGGCTCTTCTATCCATGGGATTCTCCAGGCAAGAATACTGGAGTGGGTTGCCATTGCCTTCTTCAGGGGATCTTCCTGACCCAGGGATCGAAGCTGTGTCTCCTGCACTATAGGGGAAGCCCTGTTGTGCTCTCCAATGAGCACGGAAATAAGCATCCTCTGGCACAGGGAGAACGGCCCTCAGCACGCATTCCTCCCAAATGCTCAAAAGGTGTGTGTCGGGGAGGAGGAGAGCAGCCACTCTGAGGAGTTTCTTGGGCATGAAAACATGCAAGTCTGTTTATCAGTTAGTGGTGAGACCTTCTAGTATTTCTCTACTAATCCAAGCGGCGTGTCACCAGGTTTTCTGGTATTATTCAGTGCAGCCCAGAAAGAGGAAGGGGATTTCTATCTCAGCTGAGGGCTCTCCACCATGAGGCTCTAAGTCCTCATTTTTATGAACACATCATTTAAAACTGGCTTATTCTACAAACACAGTTTTCCGCTATATGTTCTCCCCTAATACAAAGCACAAAATTTTGTCAACCTAACACAACCGCCTTACTCCAGAAAACAGTAATATCTTCACCCTTGACTCTACACCAACCAAATTAGCAATTTAAAGGCACAGCTCCATCTGACTTTCATGGACTCTTAGGGCTTTTCCTGTGTTAAATTTGTAAAAAAAAATAAAAAATAAAAAGAAAAGAAAAAAAGAGAGAGAGAGAAAAGAAAAGGAGGCAGACACTGTAATACAAACTTTCTTACCCCAGTTCTGAGAAAATGCACATGCTCTTTAGATAGAATACAGAATCCCCTCATGGTAATTACTGATGCTGCACGGGGCAATGTGAGAAAAGACCGCATATGAGAGGAACAAAAAAGTGAAAAAGAAACCCAAAGAGTCTGCTCAGCCTTACCAAGTGGCCACCACTCTCCAAAGTCATACGTGTGGGCAAGAGACCATGTCACGCATGCGGACAAGAGACCACAGAAGAGCTCCTCCTGGATTTCCGTTGCCGTTTTCCAGCTGGGACTGGCATTTTCATGTTTGTCTCATGAAAGTGCAAATTGTGGAACTTGCAAAAGTAGCAGTGAAGAAATGCTTCTGCTCAGAGGATCCGGGGCAGGAAGGAGGGGAACGCTCGGCCATCAAGGTTTGCCTCTCGGCAAAATTGCTTTTAGTGTGACATCCTTTCTTTTTGAAGTGTTGTTTTCTTTTTTTTTTTTTTCTTAACAGATCAGTGAGAAAAACACTTTTCAAAAAACTGTCTGGTTTAAGATAAACCAGCAAGTAAATACATCCTCAAAGTTTTCAGTACGAAAAAAAAAAAAAAAACCTGTGATGAAGCCGAAGAGGCAAGCATGGGCTTTTGGGAAGAATTTTATCAACTCTGTTAAAGAGCTAGCAGTTAATCCTGAAGCTCAGTTTTCCAAAATACTGCATGCAAAATAATTTGTGGTGGCAGAAGAAGTCTTTTAATAGTTATGTATTTACTTGTGCAGTTTCTATTTCTGTCAAGTGATACTCATTTTCCATTTATAATAAGAAGAGTGTTTTACTAAAAACTTTTTTCTTTTCTTTTTTTTGTTTTTGGCTGAGCCACATGGCTTGCGGGATCTTAGTTCCTCAATCAGGGATCAAACCTGGGGACCCGGCAGTGAAAGTGCCGAATCCTAAACCCTGGACTGCCAGGGAATTCCCTAAGAAGTGTATTTTAAAATACCTCTTTAAAATGAGCTGACTTAGAGAAAGAAAGTCACAAGTGGTATGGCTGATATGTGGATGTGACAGAGTCTGTGACCATGACATCCTCGTGACTAAAGCTAGGAAGCGGCGCTGGAGGAATCAGGAGCCGCTTCTAGGTCTCAGGATGTGACTGATTGGAATTCTATCTGAGTATCTGAATTTTTAGACAGCTAGCTAGATGGCTCCGCGGTGTTTGGAAGACAGAGTTAAAAGGAATCCAAGCGAGAAGGCAAGGGGCCAGGATGCTGCCCTGGGACTCCATCCATCCAGTGAGCACTCCCCGAGTCCTGGGTCAGTCCCTGTCGAGGCGCACGGGGCGCAGCAGAGAAGAGCCAGGTGAGTGCATGTCAGGTTTCCACGGAAGAGAAAAAAAAATGTATGTCGCAAAAGACAGACAGGCAAAGGGAGAGAGAGAATGCACAACTGAAAACACAGATACCTTTGAGAAGGTGGCGGAAAGGAAGGAGCCAGGCCACTGTCTGGAGCAGGAGCAGAGCAGGCGGAGGGCTCGGAAGAAGTCCCAGGCACGGGGGCTGAGCTGGGCCCCCGGGAGGAAGAGCGGGTGGCCAGCGGGGCTGGACGGAGGAGCCGGGAAAGAGCGGGCAGAGGTGAGGTTAGGGGTGGGGGCAAACAGCAGGCTGACGCGGCCCAGTGAGCAGAGAAGGGCGCTGTTCTCAGCGCGATGAGAAGCCGCAGGCCAGCTGGGGCAAGAAGGCGATACTGGGCGTGGAGGGAGGGAGACAGGAGTGGCAGGGACTGGGCGAGGATGCCACCGGAGCTTCTACACACAGGACTGAGGCAGCCTGGACCACACGGTGCTGGGAGAGACAGGACGATCCGGTCAGATCTGGGATCCAGTTTGGACTGATTGGATTTACTGAAGAATCGGACATGAGGTGTGACCGCAAAGAGAGGGATCAAGCAGCACCTTATTTTTCGGTTGTGTGTGTGTTGCGGTCAGAACCCCAGGATGAATGAATGGTGGTGTCACTGGGATGATGGAGTGGCCAGGAAGGAGGGGAGGTGGGTGTGGAGACCAGGCTTTGCCATGCTGGGTTGAGGGTTCCTGTAGGCACAGCTATAGACATCTGAGCTGGTAGTTGGCTATTCCAGTCTAGAATTTAGGGGAGAGGCAGGTCAGGAGCCATCTCATTAGGGAGTCATGAGCATCAGATGGTATTTAAAGCCTTGGGACTGATAAGACCACAGAACAGTGAGTGAAAAGGCCTAAAGAGGTAGCCCAGAGATTCTACCCCTCTGGGATAGGTGGAGTAGGAAGGACAATGAGGCAAAGGAGACTGAGAAAAATAAGAGTGAAGCATGGGGAACATCAGAGTAAGTGCTGGACCGTTTACAGCAGCCAAGACACGGAAGCAACCTAAATGTCCATCGACAGAGGAGTGGATAGAGAAGATGTGGTATATATACATAAGGGAATATTACCCAGCCATTAAAAAGAATGAAGTAATGCCATTTGCAGCAACATGGATGGACCTGGAGAGTGTCATCCTGAGTGAAGTTAAGTCAGACAGAGAAGAGGAAACATTGTATGATGTCCCTTATATGTGGCATCTAAAAAGAAATGATACAAATGAACTTACAAAACAGAAAGAGACTCACAGACTTAGAAAATAAACTTATGGTTGCCTGGGTGAAGGGACAGTTAGGGACTTTGGGAACGTCACGTACCTACTGCTATATTTAAAATGGATAAGCAACAAGGACCTCTTTATCTGTATAGCACACACTGAACTCTGCTCAATGTTATGTGCCAGCCTGCATGGGAGAGGGGTTTGGGAGAGAATGAACGCACGTATACTTACGGCTGAGTCCCTCTGTTGTTCACCTGAAGCCACCATGACATTGTTAATTTGCTATATACTCCAATATCAAATAAGAAGTTTACAGTTCAAAGAAAGTGCTGGAATGATTCAGCAGATGACGTAGGAACAAAGATGGAGAAAGTGCCAGAGAAAGGTCCACTGGCTCAGTGGTAAAGAATCCGCCTGCCAATGCAGGAGACACGGGTTTGACCCCTGGTCTGGGAAGAGGCCACATGCCACAGAGCAACTAAGCTCATGCACCACATCTACTGACCCTGAGAGCCGCAACTACTGAGCCTGTGTGCCCTGCGGCCTGTGCTCAGCAACAAGAAAAGCCACCTCGATGAGATGCCTGCTCACCGCACCTAGAGAGTAGCCCCTGTTCACCGCAATGAGAAAGAAATCCAGGCAGCAATGAAGACCCAACACAACCAAAAATCAATAAATAAAATGTAGCCAACAAAATTTGGCAATAAGAGGTCGAGGACTGCAAAGGATGATTTCATAGTACCAGAAAAATTAATTACTTCTACGGCAAAAAACTGATGCTTACTTCATGCTATACATCAATATAAGTTCCAGCTTTGTTAGAGTAAAATCAGCAAATAATAATTACACTAGAATAAAAACCGGAAGAGATTACAAGTTAACATTTATTTCTTTGGATTGGGAGAGAACTTTTTAGGCATAAAAACAATGGAGAAAAAAAAAAAACAATGGAGGATGTCATTTTTAAATACTTGTCTGAATATATAAAAATATGAAACTTCCATGTGTAAGAAAAAAGCAAATAAAATTAAAAGGCAAATGACCAAGCTGAGATTTTAAGTATCTTTAATACATATGTCAACAATTTGATATCCTGAGTATGTAACATCCTCACTCAAGATCATTAAGTACCCTAAAATCCCACCCAGGCAACCATAAGTTTATTTTCTAATAAAGTGGCCAGAAGCATGAGCAGAACAGTTAACCAGCATCTATTTCTGTTTATGGCATGAGCTCATCTCTCCAAGGAAAGCCAAGGCTGACTTTCCTTGGTGACTACATGGCCCCCCTGCAGGGCTCAGCCCTTGATTGGCCCTGAAATTTTCAATCCATAAAAATCATTAGCCATGGACCAGTCTTCTGACAAAGTGCTAACTCCATCACCTGCCCAAACAGTTTAAACAGCAGAGCTACAAGACCCTATAGGTTATTTTCCAGCACGAACCTTCAAAAAACTAACAGAAAATTATGAGGCTTCTTATGAATTCAACAGATAAACTCTCTTTTTGAGCCTGACACTTACCTCTTCTTTCGTGATGCTGGAGTTTAGTTTTTACTGGAATCTAGTTTTTCTGAAAGGTATAATTTTTGCTGTCAAGTTTATACAGTGTTCCAGCAAAAAGGTAATGAAACAGAACAGCTGTATTTATTCATGATACCAAACACACATGATATACAACGGAAAGTTGTCCTGATACATTTCTAAAAAGACTCTATTGCTATAATTATTGTTTACAGAAGAGTGCTATATACTCATTATAAGAAAGCGCAGAAAGGTAACATTTAAGCACCACAACCCTGATCAAGGCTCTACTTTTGTGCAGTTTAATATCTACCCAAGCTGTTAGAATTACAATCCTCTTCAATATAAAATGTCATCTTTGAGAGTTCTAGGTCATGCCACAATGTAACATCTTATGACAGTTACTAGAATAAAGAATCAGCTAGATCCTAAAAATAAACTGACTTAGAGACAAAATCAACAGGCAGGATATGAATATTTCTGTACCCTAGGACATAGATACTAACTTTATTTAAATACTAAGCTACATAATATAAACCATCTTTTTAAAACACTAACACATATTGACATGTGAAAAAAAAAAGGAAGCAGATTAAAAAAAAAAATCTAGCCAATATTCACCAAGAAGTCAAGATTTTCAGGGAGTAATTTTTTTAAAGAATTAAAAAAAATAAACTTAATACCAGATTGTTATATCTACATTCAAATATTTACTCACAACCACCATGTTAAGACAGTGTAACTGAGAAGAGGAGAAAGTGTCATTTATCATGTATTACTGATAAATAAATACCTTAAAAAATAAGCCCTAAGGTTCTCACTCTATTCTTACCAGTTTATTCCTGAACACTTAACAAATAATGACCAAGAATGCAGTAACACCTCGGGTTAGAGTTTTGTGAATGCTCCAGCATTAGAATGAATTCCTGAGCTATGATTTTGCTTTGATTAATGTGTCTACCCTGAGCTTAAAGAGTCTGCCACACTATATGCAAGATAGACTTAAGAAAGGGAGAAGGAAGTTACCTTTTAATTCAAGTTCAACTTTAACATGCATTCTCAGATACAGAAAAATCACAATAGACTAAAGAAAAGCTCAGACGATGTATATTTCTTTCGTTTTTTTCCCTTTAGAAACAAGTGGGATCCATCTGACAGGGCATGATATATAACATGTCATAACATGTGCCACCTTAAAGGCATAATATGGAGTTTTAAACAATGCAACAATTATTAAAAATTATTCCTCAGTAATCTCCATGGGCAGAATAACAAATTACTCAACTGGAAAAAAAAAAGCCACCAGTTAATTTTTAAGGTATAATTTTTGCAGTAAGTTCCACAAGTTTAATATCCTTACATGTGCTATTTGTTAAAATATCACAAAACCATTACCTACACATGACAGGAAACACCAAAGTTCTGTAAAATTAGGAAAATCACATAGAGGTTTTAATCTGTATGAAGCATTATTACCTTTTCAAAACCCATGTGGAAAATCAGCCATTTTAGTTGAACCCAACACAGCAGCATGGAAGGAAGTTTAACTTCACATCGTTACTGGCCACGGCTCACATGTTTAACTACAGTAACTACTTCTTGGAAAATGAACATGCCAGCAGCAAGAGATGCTGAGTTAGTTTTACAGAGCTGAACATCAGAAATGGACTCATTACTCTAGTGACTGGCACTGTTCCCCTGGCATTTTATATTTATCTCTCAATTATAAAGGTGCTGCCTCATAAAGACGACTGGTGAATTTCACCCAATGGGGATAAGACACGAAATTATAAGAGCAAAGTTCCAGATTGCCAAGAAACATTTTTCACTTGTTTTAGGTATTAATTTATAGTGACTATCACTTCTTTGTCATATAAAGAAACAAATAATGCTTTCATTAACATGTTACTGGTTAGAGGTTCAAATCGAGTTGAAATTTATTTCTGCTTTTTAGTGATGTATCACCTGCGTACCATGCAAACACTGCAATGTACCCAGGCATGGCGGTAAAAATTTTACAGAAAAGCAGTGAAGGAAAAAACATAAAGTAAAGTTCCACCTACAGGGATTCCTCTGACTATTTTCGGTGAATCCTGGAGATGACATGGATGTGGGCACTGAGCAAGTAGAACTGAGCAGAAGCTCAGGCTGGTCAAGTGAAACCTCCAGTTTACCAGGCAGCTCCCCTGCTGTGCATCCTCTGGGAGTAGAACAAAGAAGGTGAGGCTGGAGCCAGGCGCAGGTTTTTCCAAAGAAATTCTATTAAGCCTGTTAGTTTTCTGCTGATGACTTCGGCAGACATGTATCAGAATCTACTGCCTCTATAAAAGCCAAATGCAAGCTCTGAGGGCTCTTGGTGTGCAAAGATGTATGCACAGATCTGGGGCCATACCAAGTGCTGCTCAAAAGGCAGGGGAGAGGCTGAAAACACACTAAACCCGTCTGAGTCCGTCACAGAGGCACAAAGACGCCTTAGTAACAACATACAGCAAGAGAGAAGAAACCTTTCGCTCTGCAAGCAGTAAGATAAAGATGACGAATACAGCTTGCCTCCCAACACAAAGGTATCTTTAAATTCCCCCCAATTCACTTTCAGCATTGCTTTAGCCTAAAGGTTCCTTCAAATTCAGCCACACTAACTGGTAGCTTGGAATGTGCTATGTATTTTTAATAAGTATCTTAAATCCTCAAAATTTCAGTAGTTACAGATCCTTGTCGACAGTCTTTTCCTGTCTCGAAGTCATGTGCTCTGAACCCACTCGCCGTGGTCCCCTCTGCATCGCAGCTTCACTGTCAGTGTCCTCAGCCCCTCCCTGTCTGCAGCCTCTTTCTTCCCCCCCTTTTCATACAAAGGCACTCAAGTTTCTCAGAAATCAATAAACACTCCTCCCCTCCAGCCTCTCCTCTCTTCTTTCCGCCTCTAAGCCTGTGATTTCGAAAGCCCCGCTCTGCTCCCCCATTCACTCAAATGTTTAGTCAGTATCAACGTGCCAGGCACCCGGGTCACACGGGGGACGCGACAGAACCTCTCACTGGCCCCCTGTCCTCCGCCAGCTGGGTTCCCCTCCCAGCCCACACGGGAACCCCCGTGCTGCTGAAATCGCTCCCAGGACCGTCACCAGTGAACTTTAGTTGACAAACCACACGCCCCTTCTCAGACCATCTTCCCTTCTGTCCTCTCCACAGCAACGTGACACTGCTTGGCATTCCCTGAGACACGCACCAAGACATGCATCCCCACCTCTGCAGCTGACTGTACTCAACCCCTGTCCAAAGGAGCTAGCTCTCTTCTTATGCCGCCGGGTGAATTCTAGCGCTTCCTAGACTTCTACCTCCTGTCACCTTTGTTTTCCTCTCCGGGACTCAGTGTCCCCACCCCAACCCGGTCAGCCTGCTCCCAATTCCAGCTCACGTCTTTCTCCTGATGTCCAGCAACCCACTGGACACGTCTATCTGTATTGCTATCTCAGATTTAATGTGTTCAAGACCGAATTCACTCAGCAAGAATAAAATATTTATGAGTAAATTTAACAAAAGAAGTGAGACTTTGCACATTGAAAATAACAGAACACAGCTCAGGAAAATCAAAGCTACAAACACATGAAGATGCATCCGCGTTCATGGATTGGAAGACACAATATTATGAAGATAGTAATTCTCTCCAAACTGAACTAGAAATTCAAAACAATCCCTATCAAAATCCCAGCAGGCTTTTTTTTTTTTTGTAGAAAGAGACAAAATGATCCTAAAATTTATACAGAAATGCAAAGGACCTAAAATAGCCAAAATGATTTTGTAAAAGAACAAAGTTGGAAGATTTATACTTCCCAATTTCAAAACGTATTACAAAAGTTACAATAATCCAGGCAGTGTGGTATTGACAATAAGGAACAAAACTGAGAGTCCAGAAATATACTTTTCTTTACATTTATGGCCACTGGTTTCCTGCGACAGTGCCAAAGCAGTTCAATGGGGGAAAAAATCTTTTCAAAAAATAGTTCACAGACAATTGGACATATGTGAAAAACAAAAGCAGAAAAACTAGACTTTTACATCACACAGACACAAAACTGGCTCAAAATGGATCACAGACCTGGACAGGAAAGTCAGTGGTACCAAGTCTGAGAAGGGTGAAGAGCAGCCACAACCCCAGACGGCTGATGCGGATATAACGAGGACCACTGCCGCAGAGAACTGCGTGGCAGTTTCTTAAAAAGTGAAGTATAACCTTATCACAGGGCTTCTCTGATGGGTCTGACAGTAAAGAATCTGCTTGCAACGCAAGAGACCTGGGTTCCATCCCTGGATCAGGAAGATCCCCTGGAGAAGGGAATGGCAACCCACTCCAGTATTCTTGCCTGGAAAATCCTCACGGACGGAGGAGACTGGAGGGCTACAGACCGTGGGGTCACAAAGAATCTGACACGACTGAGCAACTAACACACACAACACAACCATATCATATGATCCAGAAATTCCAGTCTTAGTTTTATACCCAAGAAAAATGAAAAGATACATCTACACACAGACTTGCATGTGAAAGTCTATAGCGGCATTATTCACAACAGCTCCAAACCGGAGACAATCCAAATGTCCATAAACCAGTGAATGGATAAACGAATTGCAATAAATTCATACAATGGGATATTAATTCAGCAATAAAAAAGAACTGTCTACTGATATATGCTACAACATGGATGAACTCCAAAAATTTAACATGACTGAAAGAATTCAGAAGCAAAAATACAACACATCGCATGACTGCATTCGTATGAAAGGTCCAGAAAAGGAAAGTCTATGGAGACAGACTGATTAATGACTGCCTGGGGCTGGGAATACAAAAGGGTGCTGAATGCAGAAGGCAGAAAGGAATGGTTACGTGTGATGAAAATGTTCTAAAACTGTATTCTGATGATGGCTGCACAATTCTATAAATTTACTAAAGATCACTGAATCGTACACTTAAAAACGAATGAAATTTGTGATATGAAAGTCAAATCTCAATAAAACATAAAAAGCATTTCTCTATCAGATATCAAAAAGTTCTGCACTTTTGTGGGGTTACTGGGAACTTGCTTGCATTAATAAACTGATTAATTATTATCATTAATCAACTGATACTGTACCTCCTCCTCTCAAAACCAACAGAATCCACTATGGTTCCCTCCCGAATCTGCTCTTCTGCCCGTATTACGTTTCCTGGTAAAAGAAAAATCCACCCACATGTCCTAGCCAAAATTCCAGTCATCCTCGACTTCTCACAAGAGTGATGAAATTCTTGATTCTTGAATCCAGGCCTTTCTCTCCATTCTACCACTGTCTTCATTCAAGTATATGTAGTAGTTTCTCAACTAACCCTTCTTGCTCTAGACCTGCTCTTTTCCAATCTGTCTTCAAGACGATCCCAGAAAACCTGCTCTATAATGCAGACTGCCTCCTGTTACCCTAAATTAAACCTTCTGGTTCTCCCATCCCTACCTCATCTCTCTCAGCTACAACAGTGACCGCTGAGCAGTCTTGCCATGAACAAAAGTGTTTAACGTGCACCCCCAAATGTGTATATTTATATAACATATACATCAATACCTGCCCTAGTTTATTATAGAATATGCACAAAAATTGAATTACAGAAGGATGACATTAAAAAGGAAACAAACAGAGGTTCCAGTTTTCTTCTCCACCACTACTGACATTACTCTGCATACTCATGGGCCTCTTTGGAGACCACTAGTCCAAAGGAAAAAGCCAAAGCTCCTCTGCGTGACATACAAGCTGTGTGGCATGTGTGCCCCGCCCACATCTCAACTTCACCCCTCACTACTGTACCCACACACCAGATGCTTCAGTACAAACTAACTGTAGTCTCCTCATTGAACAAGAAGTTAAATTTTAACTTGTGCTCTTGAAATAAGATAAACGTCCCTGCATCTTTGCAGTTGTTCTTTCCTCTACCCTGGAATGTCCTTATTACCCTTTTCCACCAGGTCAGCGTTCAAGTGCCTCTCTCAAAGATTGATTACTCCCACCAGAGTGTGCTTATTTCTATTTTAATATTTTTGTCATTGTATTCAAATTATATGTGTGCCTTTCTATCCTAGAAGCTTTGCCATGGTGCTTTAGCCCCTTGAGGACAGAGGACAGCGGTATTACCCAACCTGGGTTTCCATTGCCTAAATATTGCCAAATGGCAGTGGAAGAGTTTTGCCTTACATGTTAATCTAACTCTTGAATTGACCCAACACGTTCTACCCAAGTTCTCCATCTATCTATCACATCTAAATTCATGACCTGCTGCAGCTACTGAGCCACCGGTACGGATAATTCATACCTGAGTCATCCAAATAATCGTGACTCCTAATGGTCTCATAATTCCCCAATTCAAACGACATTGTCATTTTATGCCTTCTCTTTCACTCAAATTTAGCCGTGATCATCACTGGGAACTACGCTATCTCAACAATGTCAAACTGAAATTCTTTCTTTGACCACAAGAAGTGTGGTCAACCACACACTCAACCACCCAAGTGTTTTCCATCTTTAAGGGGAACACCAACCCCAGTACCTTGTATCTTTCTTATATTACTGGTCTCTTCAGGCCTCTCCTTTCTGGCCTGAACTCCCTGGCCCATCATTTTAATCATGATCTCATTAGCACCCAAGATTACCATGCTCTGCTGACCCACTGTATATGCTCTTTAATTCCCAGCTTTGTGTTAACCAAGGCATTATTTGTTTTGGTTTATATTTCTACTTCTGGGCCTAGCCTTGCAAGTTCAGACAATCTTTCCTTACACAGATTCTTCTTCCCCTATGACCTGCCATCTTTTCCTTCTCTAAAGTCTCAGAAAAGAGATGTCCCTGGATCCTCTCCAAGGATAACCTATCTGGGTATTTTTTCTCCATCTTCTCTTGATCTTAATCAACTCCTTAACATCTTAAATTTCACCTTCTTGCCTGCCCTTGACCCTGATTCTATCTCAAGTGACCTTTTCATTTCTTTCCTAAATGTCTCGCATGCTTCTGATTTACAATCTGGAGTCTCCCTCTATAGATAGCTCTGTCAGGTCACACTTATCTATTCACTGTCAAATCCAATGGGATTTCCCCATCCTGCTCAACCTTTCTGATTACTTCTAGCACTGATGACCACTTCTCCTTTAAGCCTTCTCCTCTCTGGACCTTCCTGTCACAGAGCTGTCTTGGACTTCCTCCAGTTTTGATGAGCGCTCTGGCCCTGTATCCTTTCTTGGCTCTGCTTCCCAGAACAAAGCCTTAAGTGGGATCACACTCCCTCAGGCTGGTCTCAGCCGCCTCTCCCCACGTTCTCTGGAGACCCGCTCACTGTGGCAGTGATAACCGCTGAATCCGGGCATGCTTTCACACAGTCAGTCAGTCACATTTCTGACTTGGTGGGTAATGCTTTAGTAACGAGGAGATTACAGTAGACGCCCTCTTATATAACACAACTGGGTCCCATGCTGCTCATTTCATTTTTACTAAAGCAGTTAACATAGGAAATCATTAAAAAACACATATACAAGGGCTTCCCTGGTAGGCCAGGGGACATCAGTTCGGTCCCTGGTCTGGGAAAACCCCACAGGCTGCGGGGCAACTGCTGAGCCCAAGCATCCTAGAGCCGAGCTCTGCAACCAGAGAAAGCGCTGTGATGAGAAGCCGGCACAGCCCGCCTGGATGGCAGCCTCGCTGCAACTGGAGAGAGCCTGGGCACGGCAGTGACGACCCAGAGCAGCCAAAATAAAGGTTTTTTAAAAAACACATATACAGACACTTTAACTTAAAATCTAACCACACTTTTTTCCTGAGTTCTTTGAGTATAGGTCCACTGATTGAAAAAATCCTTGTATAAGCCATCTATTCAGCACTGGATAAAATTTCCAGCCTATTTTTTTTTTAATTATTATTTTTTTTTTATTTTTATTTTTTTTTATTAGTTGGAGGCTAATTACTTCACAACATTTCAGTGGGTTTTGTCATACATTGATATGAATCAGCCATAGAGTTACACGTATTCCCCATCCCGATCCCCCCTCCCACCTCCCTCTCTACCCGATTCCTCTGGGTCTTCCCAGTGCACCAGGCCTGAGCACTTGTCTCATGCATCCCACCTGGGCTGGTGATCTGTTTCACCATAGATAATATACATGTCCAGCCTATTTTTAAAAGCAGAACAGGAATTTAAGATGTGAGAAACAATTTGTGTATAAGCTCTTTCAGAATTTTTATTATTTTCCCCCAAGTCTTTTCTAATTCTGAATTAAACATTTTACAGTAATTTTTTAAAAAGCTATTTACCTATATTAGGTCTTCCAAAGCAGTCAACTTAATTTTCTTAAAAACAGTTCTCCTTAAAACTGCGATTTTATAATTTTATCTGGTATTTAATTAAAGTGCATATTAAATGTTGATATTTAATTAAACTGCATATTAAATCCTGGAGAAGGTGTGGATAAAAGATCCCCACTGTTGGTGGGAGTGTAAATTGGTACAACCACTATGGAAAATAGTATGGAGGTTCCTTAAAAAAATAAAATAAAACTACCATATGATCCAGCAATCCCATTCCTGGGCATCTATCTGGAGAAAACTAATCTAAAAAGATACATGCACCCCAATTTATTTACTCTACATGTAGTTACAATAATGGGGTTCCTTCTCACTGAAAATAAAAAAATTAAGACTTTTAAGATCTTACCCTTTTTATATTGTATAATATTCAAGTGACTACCACTAAAGAGTTTAAAGAAATGCAATATTTGGGAGAGAAAACCTTCCTGTTGCCAATATTTTAAAAAAAACAAAACAAATAATGAACTGTTTAAATAATACTGTAGAGATTTGCTAGATGTTTCTCGAGTGCAAGACTAAGTTGCACTCATTACTCTCCATGGAGTACAGAAGGAAGAGTCCTGAACTCGGGGGATCTCACTGATCTGTTACTAATCTTGAAGGTTACTAATTTTGCCCTGAAAAGTTAGTTCTTACCTAACTTAGCAAAAAGCTTCTAAATATATCTACAACTTGAATAAAACAATTGGAGGAAGTAATACTTTTTTGTTTTCCTGAAATGTATAAAGGAAAAACAAAGGCAAAAGCAATGTTCAAAAAATAACAAATTATTATATCTTTGAATGAATTCTCTTCTCCAGTAATGTCTTGGAAGAACAACTATATTTTTTTTATTACAAGCTACACACGCTTTTGAAGTATTAGCAAAACACTCAAGAGGAAATAATTTTTAATGAATATCACTTCTTTAAAAAACTAGATATGATACAATAATCCATTTAGGGTTTGTTGTAATTGAGAGCTTTAATTGGCCTGTGGGGTAGATTGGATGTGCTGTTAAATGTTGTGCATAATTAGGGATATATGTAAAAACAAGATATGTCAGTATAAATTGAATTATTCTATCAGGTAATACATAACACTATCTATCCTCTTGCCAACTACTGGTGTCCTCTTTTTCTGGAATATTGTCATACAAAAAGAAAAAAAAAAGCCTCAGTGCTGAGATGCAAGCAAAGTTGACATTTTGCATAATCTGGGTCTCTGCCTTGTCTTTTAATATTAACTTGATTTTTTTCTTCCCCCAACACAGTATAAGACAACGCTAGTAGACTAAAAGGAGGAGAGGGAAAATAACACTTTATAGGGATTTCAAATCTTCCTTTAAACCAGTGAGGAAAAATAAGGTACATGAGTTGTTCACAAGTTGATTAAGAATAATGATAACTATGATAATACATCAGATCATGACCATTTAACATGGCCCTCAACAAACTGGTGAACTGCAGCCAAACAGAAACCCAGCCAAATCAAATCGGTTTAATAACAGATGTAGCAGGAATAAGCCTTTATACCTTTTATCTCAAGTATTAGTTGTTTTCTCTAAAACATCCAAACAGATCACACAGATAAACAA
Organism: Cervus canadensis; assembly: GCF_019320065.1. Taxonomy (NCBI): domain Eukaryota; kingdom Metazoa; phylum Chordata; class Mammalia; order Artiodactyla; family Cervidae; genus Cervus; species Cervus canadensis. Next base: position 10,429,301 of record NC_057413.1, read on the forward strand.
TTCAACTGTAAATAATGTTCTGGAAAATCTTTACCAAAAAGTCAATACTAGTTTACAAATGAAACATAATAAACAATAATTCAGAGTCTTCTCAGTTACTGAAATTCTCTGAGAATAGAAATTTCACTACTCAACCTCTAAAGCGTAATTGAAAAGTGGCAAGCTGGAAGGGCTTTGAGCTTCTGAAAGTCTGTGGTTTTCCCTATTTTTCATGAGTGTTTCCAAGAGACAGCACGACCAAGAATTATTTCTCATGCTCGCTTGCAAAAGTTCCCTAAAATTAAAAAGCAATGCTAAGCACTTTTAGTATCTCAGAATATAGCTCAGCAAAGCTTACGATCTTACAGATAAGCTTGAAAAAGGTAAAGAAACATCCAAAGTTACAAGATGGTGGCTGAGCAGGACCAGCACTGAAAACCTCACAGGCAGTTCAGGCGACTCTGGGTTGCCTGCAGAGCCACCCCTCTTTATCACCATCACCTCTCCGTGTGGCCCAGACTCTCGCTACACAACAGAAACCAGAATCTTCTCCAACTATGATTCTCAACAACCTCTAAGTCAGCATTATGTCATCCTAACATACTATTTATGATGCCATTAGCAAAAACTCTCACTTGGTACGTGTGTTACAGTTGAAAAAGAATACCAAAACCACCATGATTAAATAAATTGACAAAAATAGTATTAAGCAAACTTGCATTTTCTGATGTAAACTGTCTGATTTAAAGAAAAAGGAATGCATTCATTATCATCATCAAGAGAAAACATCTGACATCAATTAACTCTCATCTACTTTAAAGTGAAGAATTAAACACAAAATTACCTTTGAAGGTTTCAAGTTCCTTCCTGTAGAAAAAACAAAGAAAACACACATTTATTAATTTACTCCCAATGGAAACTGCTCTTAGATTATAATAAAATATTAAGTGTTTTAATTGCTGAGAGTGGTATTTCTGGATGCTCACATAGAATCCATTACTCTTTGAAATTACCGATACAGTTAGCCTAAAGCTACTATTCTCAGTTTTTCTGCTATTACTCTACTAATGGTTTAAAAAGTTCTACCAAAATTTAAACTATTAAAACACTTAAACAAAAAAACATAAATCATTTTAATGCCAGCCATGAACCATCTAATATATTTAAGAACTAGTTTATAAAAGCAACTTACTTTTCCCTTCATGGATAAACAATAATAGATTTTTTAAAAATCTTTAATTAAAAATCATTCAAAAGAGGAGCAATTATTTCCATTTCTAAATGAAAGGGGAAATCATATATCAAAGGGTTGAAGTCCACAGACCATCCTGTCACAAAAGGGCCAAGCCTCTGGGAAACCCTCTGGTGTATAATTTTGTGTCAGTCAGGAATGCTGAAACACAAAATCTCCTGGGGAAACGTACAGCCAGGGAAGACAGACGAACAGTTGTAAAACATTTTTGACAAAGAAGTCAAAAGCAAGTTTTTTTCAGGTTTTCCTCAATAATTTTATGATTATATTTTCCTCACTACCAGTACTAATTAAAAGTAATTTTGAGGAGGGAAATTTATTTGTAAAGCCTTATCCCACTTAAAATATGAGATGTGTGTCTTTTATTTGCATGAGGGGTTTAACTAAAAATCTAGAGCTATTCTGGATTCTCAAATCAGAATTCCTCATTGCTAATTACAATACCGCTCATGTTCCAAAACAGCTGACCACCATGAACAGCTGGCCGGGAGGACTGGCAAGCTGCCCATTGAAAAGCCAGCGTTCTTGAAACAGCCAAGTGGAGGTTCTTAAATCACATGGTCATATCACTCCTTTTCTTTTTTTCTAAAAATACTAACTCATGATAACATTACTCCAGCGCCAGAGTTCATTAACTAAGGAATAAGAAAGTTACTTTCAATCCTATCTTAAAAAAGGGTGCAATCATTTCCCTTTGGCCAATAGCCCAGCTTCATTCTTAAAAGATTAGGTAGAAAGTTAACCTTCCTGAAACCTATTTTACATTCCAGTAATGGGATGAACATGCCTGGAGAAGAAGTGGCAACCCACTCCAGTATTCTTGCCTGGGAAACCCCATGGACAGAGGAGTTTGGCGGGCTATGGTTCATGGAGTTGCAAAAGAGTCAAACGTGACTTAGCGACTGAATAACAACAAATGGGATGAAAGCTGAAAAGGCCTAAGAGAAAGGCAGCACGTGCCGAAGACAGCATCCTGAGGGGGCACCTTGCACGTATTCCTCCAGATGCCCTCATGTGAGCGATCCCCCACGGCCACCGAGGGTGGACAGGATGACAGAACACTTGGCTCAGTATTCCTTTTTTTCTTTTTTTTAATATTTGTTCACCTGTGCCCGTCTTAGTTGCAGCATGGGAACTCTTAGACGCAGCCTGTGGAATCTAGTTTCCTGACCGGGGATCAAACCTGGGCTCCCTGCATTAGGAATGCCGAGTCTTAGCCCCTGGACCACCAGGGAAGTCCCTCAGTTTCAGTATTCTAATCAATAATTCTCTTTTCTCTGATTACAGTCTTCAGAGAGCCTGTTTTCCTTCTTGTGGAACACGAAGCAGTGAAATTTCAAAAAGGCACGTCCTGTTTTAAAAAAAGGTGAAACTGGGAGGAATGATTTCACAGACACTGCTCTTCCCTTACTGCTACCCCAAATAACAACCATGGAGCCAAGAATCCAGGGTCTGTGTTAGTAATGAGTCAGTGAAGAGAAAGTCGCTTAGGCGTGTCCGACTCTTTGTGACCCCACGGACTATACAGTCCACAGAATTCTCCAGGCCAGAATACTGGAGTGGGTAGCCTTTCCCTTTGCCAGGGGATCTTCGCAACCCAGGGATCAAACCCAGGTCTCCCGCATCACAGGCGTATTCTTTACCAGCTGAGCCACAAGGGAAGTAATGAGTCATTGCCCGATTAAGAGCTTTCATTGGAGTTACTGTGCCCACCTTCCAACCTGCTGGCTGCCTCATCAAAACAATGGGAAGTTGCTACGAGAAAAGAGTAAAGGTGAGCAGGGTGCCTCTTTCTAGGCCCGTATTTACAGAATATCCTGACCCGTGGCAATTCAACAAACTTCCAAGAGACTTTCTTTCAGAAAGTCAATCAGTCCTGTACCCAGTTCCTTAATCAAGAAGACGGTGGAGGCTGGGGTGGTACAGATGACTGTGGTTTAAGGTAAAGATCACTATGACAGAAGATAGCACTGAAAGCCTTGAAGTGTCCTAATTTTTAGGGCAGACTCCACACTGCCAGAGGCAACAGCATCCCGGAATACAGAAGGTATAAGAGAAGGGAGGGAACAGCGGCCAGGGTCAGGGTCAAAGTGAAGGCGTGGACGCTGAATGGTGCAGGTTATCTTCAGGAAAGAGCAAGCCCGTCAGGACAGCAGGCTGAATGAAGAGAAAGTAGTGGGAGATGAGATGAGGTTGAAGAGGCAAAGGCTTCTGAGTGCCAGGCTAAAAGGATCTGCTTTTATTTTTAGCAGGAGAATATCACGAGCAAAGCCATGCTTCAGGAAGAATGTTCTAGTTGTGACGGACAGATGTACTGACAGTGGGGAGAACGAAGCAGGGAGCACTTAAGAAGCTATTAGGGGAGTCTGAAGAAGATCTAATTAGTGCCTGGAAAGAGTAAGCGCAGTGGCAACAGCAACAAAGCATGCCCAGTCGCTCAGCCACATTCAGCTCTTTTCCGACCCCGTGGACTGTAGCCCACCAGGCTCCTCTGTCCATGGGATTCTCCACGCAAGAATACTGGAGTGGGCTGCCATCTCCTCCTCCAGGGGCAATGAAGGGAGGGGGTCCAATCTGAAAGCTGGGGAGAAGAGTCAACAGACCATGGCAATTGACCCATGGGGAAAAGTATATAACCATGAGGCCTCTTGTCTGCATCACTGGAAGGAAAGCGAATTCATCAGCAGAAAACAGGAAGAGGAACAGATTTTGGAGGGCAGTGCATGAGTTCCATTTGGAATGTAATGAAATAATCTGGGAGGTTGGAAACCTAAGGCTGGCGATGCTGAGCCATGACTCCCAACCCTTGTAACCCACTCAAGGACTTAGCTCCTCCACTTCCCGATGTCCTGAACCCACTCCAGCTTGGCTTCCAGACCCCAGCTCTGCACAGCGAGACCACCTACAACCACCCCGCTGCCGAGGGTGATGTTCGCTCTCACTTTTCATCCGAATCCCTCAGCAGCAATGGACTCCGCTGGCGATTCCTTGAGAGCGTTTTCTCGAGTTCTCCTCCTCCTCTCCCAGTTCCTTTTGCTACTTCTCCGCCCCTTCCAGACCACAAGACGCTGGACCTCTGCCATCTTGGTCCCAGCCCCTTTCTTATCTTACTTGCTCTCACAAGGCAATTCATCCAGCTCTGTGGCCTTAAATACCATCCACAGGCTCTTGATTTACACTTTCTGTCTTGATCTCTTCTTGGAGCTCTAGACTCATACACAACTGCCTATCTGAGACTACTGCTTGGAAGTGAAGCAGGCGTCCCAGCAACACTTGCAAAAGAGCCTGTTCTTCCTACAGTCTCCCTCACCTCCACTCAGGCCACCACCATGCTCCTCAAGCTTTGGTTGATCCATCTCCCTTCTTCGCCACACCCAATCCATCAATAAAACCTGTTAACTCTATCTCAAAACATGTCCCGAATCCATCCATTTCTGTCCATCACCACTACTGTCATGATATGATAAATATCACACCTTGGATAAATACTCATTTTCTTATACTGAATGTAACCTCTGAGTTTGATCATTCATTCAACAAAAAAAATGTATTGAGCCTTAGACACTAGCAATAATGTTAGAAATAGCACTAGGAATAATGCTAGGGTTGAGTTATGTATGCTCCACAACCTCAAGGAAATTCAGTGAGGGATACAGAAGTAAAGCAACAGTCAGAAATTGATGTCATAGATTAGCACTCTGCTAATGCCAGCCACACTGAGGATTCTCCAGGAATACAGAAGAGGGGGTGACTCACATACCGTGAACCAACAGGAAAGGCTTCCTGGAGAAGCCAGGACTGAACTGAGTCTCGAGGGAAAGTGTAAGTGAGGAGGACATGTAATATTGATTGAGAACGCCACATACACTTTCCTCTTGACCATTAATGTTGCCGTCTCAGCTCACCAGGTGAACAGGCACAGGTGAGCAGGAGCTTTAAGTCTGTCACTCTCCAAACTCTACCAGAAACAGTTAATGGTAATAATCAAGGTAAAACAGTATCCAAGTTCGTCTTTTCCAGGAAGACATCCATCACACCCACATGGCCATCTCCTCTTATCTCACCTCCTTCAGGACTCACGTTCATCAGTGCTATAACACCTGGTACACTGCCTTGTAATGCCATGATTTCCATACAGGTGTCATCCCCATGGGGCTTCCCAGGTGGCACTAGTGGTAAAGAACCCACTTGCCAATTCAGGAGACGTAAGAGATGTGGGTTCCATCCCTGGGTCAGGAAGATCCCCTGGAGGAGGGCATGGCGACCACTCCAGTATTCTTGCCTGGAGAGTCCCATGGACAGAGGAGCCTGGCAGGTTATAAACCATAGGGTCGCACAGAGTCAGACACAACTGAAGTGACTTAGCACACACGTCATCTCTACAACCACACTGCCAAGATCCTGAGGTGCAAAGATGATGTGTCATCTGCCCTGATCACACGTGTACACAGAGCCACACACAACGCACACTCAGCAAGTCGGGTTACCAAGAACTCTGGCTGCAGAAGGACTAAACATACCTGCTTCTTAAAAGAAGCGCTTGTTCTAACTAGGAAGGATTTAGTCTTTATTAAAAAAAAAAAAAAAACTTGGCCACGTAGTATCTCATCTGATATGATAACAACTTGTTTTGACTCTTGCAATTTCAAAACTCTGAGTCTCTTCATTTCCAAAGTTTAATAATATTTTCAGATCAATTAAGTAGGAAGAATTGAAATGCCTCCCTTTAGGTTTTTACTATATTTTAAATTTTACTCAGTTCAGCAAATGCTATCACAAAATTTAGCATAACAAACCCTGAAACTAAAACACTCAACAAATAACACTAGACTCAAAAGCTAATAATATTTCCAAAGGGTGAAGCTGCTATTTCATCATTTTCTCCACAGGGGTTGAGTTATGAGGGCAGAATAAAAACAAACAAAAAAAAAGCATCACATTAACAAATAAATCCATGGAATGTTGCAAGAAGTATATTAAATCTGTGCATGTATAGAAGTCAACTAAATCAGACCCACAGAAACAAACTTAAAAGATTGGAGCCCTGGATAAATGTCTCCATAAACACAATCATCTCAGAGATGAAAGGATACTTTCTTTAAACACTAAACTGCTTCCTCAGGACAAACCCATGATAAAAATCTAACACAATGATTCTAGATGGCAAAATACCACATTAAAAATGTAAGGCAGATCAACTCTAACATTCTTTTTTTTCACATTTGAAAATATTTAGGGGCAATTTTTTTGTATTGACCAGCAATACTTTTTGTATCGAACACAGTAGAAGGGTGTCCCTTTGTTATGACTGATGGATAGGAAAGATCTTACAAGATCTCTCTCATGAAAGACCAGCTACTATTCACTCTTACCTAATCTTCTGTAATCTTTTAAGCATTCTGCAGTCCTGAAGATGTGTACCCTTGCTGGCTTGGTGAGTTTGTGGCTGAGAGGGTAGACGTTGGATAAAGTTCTTGGGCTTCCCTTGTGGCTCAGATGGTAAAGAATCTGCCCATAATGCAGGAGACCTGGGTTCAATCCCTGGGTTGGGAAGATCCCCTGGAGAACGGAAAGGCTACCTACTCCAGTATTCTGGCCTGGAGAATTCCATGGACTGTATAGTCCATGGGGTCGCAAAGAGTCGGACACGACTGAGAGACTTTCACCCTCAGGGAGGAGAAGAACTGGCCCACCTGCTTGAGGTAATTTTCTCAAAACTCTTAGACCCTGTTGTCATTTGCTCCTTACACAGATCCTGCGGAGGGGCTATGTTACAGAATAAGACATCTTTATTACTCACAATGAGAGGAAGCAATAACTAATAACAAAACCCAAGAGAATAACAGAACTATAGCATCTACAATGGCAGTAGAGAAGAAAACTTAGGATGCAAGTGTTAGAGACAGCTTCAAGAGGCCAGGTAAATAAGGACTGATTTGTCAATGGGTTTAAGTTACCTAAAGAGTTAATAATAAAAATACAGGTTAAATATTTAAAGTGCATCATGGATTTAGTCTCCGTTGATGTCTTAATATGACACAACCTGTAGACCATCTTTCTCTGGCAAACTCAGTTGAACTTTGGTGTGTCATGCATCTTGTCCATTCATAAGCAGCCTGTTGGAATGATCTACCTTGTTGACTACTAGCTATTTTTGTATTTCTACAAACATTCTCGCTGGGATACAGCGACCTCTTTGATGCTCGCTTCTATGATTAGTTAAGCAGGTCTGGAACGGGGCTCAGGCAAGGTCTAACTGTTGAGGGAAGCCTTCCCGGGGACGTCCCCAGGAATTCTCAGTCTCTGGCTGATGGGCACTGCTAACCAATCCTACTGGGTGCTAGTCCCCTCCTCCTCCTCCCTGCGTCGTTTGCTCACGGGAATGACCGGTCCCCTGCTGACCTTTCTGGGGAGCCCTCTGCAGACTCTCGGTATTCCTGCTCTCTGGTTCTGTGCCCTGTAAACTCCAGCTATCTTGGGTTTCCGGACGCTCAGCTCCACTCTTCAACTCAGAGAGTCTGCCAGACTCTACCTGGATTTCCTTCCTGCATGCAGCCTGGAAACTCTCCAGGCAGAATGCGGGGCCGCCACAGGGCTTGTCGCCTACTGATCAAGGATCACGTCTCCTCTCTGCCCAATGTACAGTGTCCTAACGAGTGTTATTTCATTCATTGTGTCTGGTTTCTGGCTGGGTCGGGGGGAGAGTCAGTCTGGTTCCATGTTCCTCCACCTGGGGAGGACCCTTCACATAAAAGCTCTGCCTGAGGGGACACTCTGCTCATCTATTTCCCATTCAGCATCCAAACCACCTCCACACAGAACCTCAGGGGCTAGTTACTGCCTTCCTGCCCGTCTCCACCAGACCTCCTCTTCTGGTTCCAGAGTCACCTTCACCTTGGAGAATGCCACTGGCTTCTCCTGTCGTGTTCTCAGCAAAGCCAGACCTGTGGCAAGTCTGCCCAGCACAATCCCCTCAACTCTCTGAAATGGAAGAACAGGCATACCTGTGACCATGACCTGTCCAGTGGACAATCATTTCTTGAAGCTCAGGAGTTTGGTGGGTTATTCTCTAGAATGTAAGCTGGTCAAATACTACTAAAGACATGCCATAACATCTCAAATCTGTCATTCTTTGCCTTAAAGATTTTTCTAAACAAATTTAGTCTGCATAATTTCAGATGTGCAGATGACACCACTCTTATGGCAGAAAAGTGAAGAGGAACTAAAGAGCCTCTTTTCTAAACTTAGTCTGCATAACCTCATATATGCAGATGACACCACCCTTATGGCAGAAAAGTGAAGAGGAACTAAAGAGCCTCTTGACGAAAGTGAAAGAGGAAAGTGAAAAGGCTGGCTTAAAACCCAACATTCAAAAAACTAAGATCATGGCATCCAGTGCATCTATTTGCCATTCATGGTAAATAGTTTTGCTGTTGTTGTTGCAAATAGATGGGGAAACAATGGAAACAGTGACAGGCTGTATTTTCTTGGGCTCCAAAATCTCTGCAGATGGTGACTGCAGCCATGAAATTAAAAGATGCCTGTTCCTTGGAAGACAAGCTATGACAAACCTATACAGTGTATTAAAAAGCAGAGACCTTTCCCGACAAAGGCCCAGCTAGTCAAAGCTATGGTTTTCCCAGTAGTCAGGTATGCGTGTGAGAGCTGGATCACAAAGAAGGCTGAGCGCTGAAGAACTGATGCCTTTGAACTGTGGTGTTGAGAGTTCCTTGGACTGAGGAGATCAAACCAGTCAATCCTAAAGGAAATAAACCCTGACTATTCATTGAAAGGACTGATGCTGAAGCTTCCATTCTTTGGCCACCTGATGCAAAAAGCCAACTCATTGGAAAAAACCCTGATGCTGGAGAAGATTGAAGGCAAGAGGAGAAGGGAACGACAGAGGATGAGAAGGTTGGAGGGCATCACCGACTCAATGGACATGAGTTTGAGCGAGCTCTGGGTGATAGTGAAGGACAGGAAAGCCTGGCGTGCTGCAGTCCATGGGGTTGCAGAGAGTCAGACAGGACTGAGGAACTGAACAACAACAGCAAAACTTAGTCTACAGTCCACATCAACAACAGCACAAAAACAAAGAAGCGCACAGTTCCTTAACATTAGCTGTAACACAGAAAGCAAAAGGGACGATGACTTCTTCAGAATCTGCCTGGGCACTAAATCTTATCAACTGAAGCCGTGCCGCGCCCCCCCCCCCGCCAGCCCCGCTCACAAGAGACAGTTTATAAGGGATGACAATTAAGTTTCAAAGCCTAAATGAATTAGTGAAAAATGCTTCTAGAGTTCAGTATGCCCCAAAGCAGATTTCAAGTCCAATGGAAGACTGTGTTAAAATTATGAGTCATTTATAATTAGGCTAACTTACTAAAATCACACTGTTCTTTAAGATGCAGCTATTTTCAGAGAAATTCTGATGGTATGCTACAAACTGAAGGGGAAAACAAAGGATCTAGAACTCTGGAACTAAAAAATATTTTAATTAGATCACTAGTTTATGTATGATTTTAATGTAATTATTATGAAAGAATCTCAATAATCATTCTAAGGAATATTATGGTGGTAATGAAAAGATGACAAACTCAGGGAGGTCTAAATTCTATATCTCCTTTTAGCTCCACTTCTCCACTCTCCTAAACGTGCCTGCTCCCCCTCTGCAGGGGAGGGCGTCACACGCCAGCCCCGCGTGCTTGCCTCCTTACTCAGGTCTCAGTTCTCACGTGTCCTCCAGGAAGGGCCCTCCCTCCCCACCACTCACATTACCCTGGGTTATTTTCTTCAATACAACTGTCTGAAATTACCCTTTTTAAAAACCATGTACACACTGACCATCCATTTCTCCCCACATCTGTGGCTACAAATGCAAATGTTACTCGCTCAGTCGTGTCGGACTCTTTGCGACTCCCTAGACTGTAACTCACCAGGCTCCTCTGTCCACAGAATTCTCCAGGCAAGAATACTGGAGTGGGTAGCCAGTCCCTTCTTCGGGAGATCGAACCCAGGTCTCCTGCATTACAGGCAGATTCTTTACCATCTGAGCCACCTGGGAAGTCAAATGCAAGCTGACTTCCATATCTCAAGTCCATTTCTCTCACTGCTAGCTTAGACAAACCCATGGAAATGGTCTTATGTTCTTTATTTTGGCTCATATAGTCAATATTAATGCTTCTTACTTGATGAAAAATATACTTCCTATTGGTTATGAAAACCGACACAAGGCATCCAGCAGTTACACTTGTAACGGCTAGCTTGTCTTCTGAACCTCTGACAACCCAACTACTGGTACAGTACTTGTCTCTGCCTACAGCCATGGTCTGTCCACTCTCTGATGTTTTCTACTGATCAAGGGGGTGTCTATTCCTGCCCATAAGAGCAATCAGCCATTCTAATACCACTTTATATGCAGAAGAGTTATTACAAAAGCTGTTTATGGGTATTTTCCCCCCACAACTCTACAGTCGCTTATATGTCACTTTCATCAGGCAACCAGCTAAAGCAGAATGTCCTCCTTCCGTGCAGAAACATCGGGGCAATGCATGCTTGTGCTCAGTCGTATCCAACTCTTTTGCAACCCCACGGACTGTAGCCCACCGGGCTCCTCTGTCCGTGGGACTCTCCAGGCAAGAACACTGGAGTGGTAGCCATTTCCTCCTCCAGGGGACCTTCCCAGCCCAGGATTGAACCCACATTTCCTGCTGTGTCTCCTGCACTGTGGGCAGATTCTCTACCACTGAGCCACCAGGGAAGTCCACTTGGGGTAACCACCTGTACAAATGTTTTTCAGGGGTGGATGCACCCCCAGGAGTCTTCTAAAGCTCTTTCCTTCTGCTCACACTGAGAATCTGCCACATAACTGTTGGAATGGGTCACATTCCTCCTTTCACAGGAGGCAGGAATTCATCCTCTGTGCCGGGAATGCTCATCAAATACATGATGAAATATCATATATCTACTCCCAACTACAGATGCACTAACACCTGGGATGGATTCTGTTTCCTTCAACGCAACAGTCAGAAACGGACCTGGCCTTAACCTTGGCCCCTAGGCTGTTACATGACTTCATGTACTAATAACTCAGTCTCTGTCCCAACTCCCACAATTGCTGCCCGCCCAGTCCCAGTCCCTGATGGGAGTGGGATGAGACAGGGCACTACAGACATGATTAGCGCTGGAGGTGAAGGAGATACTACCTTTCAGTCCCCTGCTCTCTCCATCCTCATCGAGTTGTCTGACCCAGATTTTCTGGAAAGCTATGTAGTGGGCAAACACTGTAATGCCCTCACATCATATGGCCAACCCTTATATTACATGTTATCTCTTCCAGAGCCAGAAAAGAAAAATCACTAGTTTAGTTTATAGGGCTGCTTGTTAAAGAGGAAGGAGGTTTATTTCTAAGAGACTCTTCCCTTGTGGACCACATATGTTTAATTTGGGGTTTTGGAAAATTTTTTCAATGGTATACTATAGGATACCAACTCACAGAATTTTAATATATATTACACACAAACTGGTTCTGTAAACAAGTAAGTTATGAAGTGGTGAGTCAAACAAATTTCTCAGAACCTTTAATACATTGACACATACTACGTGTAATACATTACTATGTGTACATGTACTACAAAGTTCCACAAGGCAAATACAGGGTAAAGTGTTTCTGGAACTTATTTGATCATGGACTGTTTTATCAGTGGCTATCTTTTCAGTCCTCTGTTCCTGTAAGATACATCAGGAAGTGCTGCAGCTAATAAAAAATTCTAAATCCAATTTTTATGTTTATCAAAATAGTACATGTATATTTCTTAAGTCAAAGAGTACCCACGGGGATTTATGATGAAGCTGGTTAGTGCCTCACTCAGTGCTCCCCATCTTCCTGTCCTTTTTTTTTTTTAAACCACATCAGGCAGCATGCAAGGTCTTAGTTCCTAGACCAGGGATCAAACTCATACCCCCTGCACTAGAAGAGCAGACTCTTAACCACTGGACCATAAGGGAAGTCCCTGTCCTGCTTCTTTGAAAGCAGCTACAGTTAGTCCTTCCAGTATTTATCTTCATTTTTTCTAAATAACATATCAACACTGACATTTATTCATTTTTTTCCCATTTTAAATATTGCTTCCTGATTTCCTGCTGTCAAAGCTGAGGATTAGCTTCCTTAAACCCCTCCCATCCCTCCACACAAACACACTTCACTGCATCTTCCCAATAACCTACAATTCTGGCTTGAATCCATATGCCACATTTAATTATCATCAGAATGTGTGTGTGTATATATATATATATAAAATATTATCTATAACTGAGCCATGTATTATTTCTTTTCTTGTAAAACTACATTTTCCTACTGTTAATAGTCACCTTATTTGCTTAGTTTTTTAGAAAACATTCCTATCACTAATACATAGTCAAACTCTGCATCAGAGCTTATAAAACCCAGCTCAACATGCTCAAGCACACCAGACAGTCTGCCCTGGAAAACACTGCTCCTGGAATCCTCTGGGGGCTCTTCCTGCTTCCATCTGGGCTGCTCTCCAGACCCGCTGAAGCTTCTCTTCACCATCATCCTAGGAATTCTGTTTCTCTCCCGAACTGGACAGATCCGCTAAGAGCAACTCATATCTCTTCCATGCTCCATCTTCCTTCTTACTGGTTTATTCCCTCGTTTGTAGAGCATATCCTCCAGGCACTTCCTGATAAAGTCTGCACATGAGCTAAACTGGAGCCCTTGTATGGCTGGAAGTTACTATTTCTTCACACTGGCTGAAAATTTGGCTAAGTAAATAAAGTGAAAGTCGCTCAGTCGTATCCGACTCCTTGCGACCCCATGGACTATACAGTCCATGTAATTCTCTAGGCCAGAATACTGGAGTGGGTAGCTGTTCCCTTCCCAGGAATCAAACCCAGGTCTCCCCCCTTATAGGAGGATCATTCACCTGGTGAGCCACAAGGGAAGCCCAAGAATACCGGAGTGGGTAGCCTATCCCTTCTCTAGCGAATCTTCCTGATCCAGGAATTGAACCGGGGTAAATAAATATACAGTAAAAATCATTTTCTACTTACAGGGTTGCTGCTGAGAAGCTGCAGTTCCTTAGGACCTTTATGAAGGTTTTCATGACTTTTTACCCTGACTGTACATACTTCTGGCTCTCTCCCTCATCACGTCCTTGGGGGACCCTTTCCAACTCAGTCACAGCCTTCAGTTTTGAACAAGTTTCTTGTATTAATTCTTCAGTGAATGTCTCCCCTTTTTCTCTTCCCTTTCTTTCTGAAGCTCCTAGTATATAGGACTTAAAAATTAATGCTCTAATTTGCTAAACATTCTCAGCTTTTCTCAGTCTTTTTGTTCTCTCATGTAAAAATTTAACATTATCTTTTGTTCTTCTAAAACAACTTTATTTCTTAAATTATTTATTTTTGACTGCACTGGGTCTTCGCGGCTGTGTGCAGGGTTTCTCTGGTTGCAGCGAGAAGGGGACTACTCTTCGTCTCAGTGTGTGGGCTTCTCCCTGGGGTGGCTTCTCTTTTTGTGGAGCACAGGCTCTGGGTGTGCAGGCTTCAGGAGTTGTGACTCACCAGTTCTAGAGGGCAGGCTCAGGAGTTGTGGCACGGGCTTAGTTGCTCCATGGCATGTGGAATCTTCCTGTACCAGGGATTGAACCCATGTCCCCTGCATTGACAGGTGCGTTCTTATCCATTGTACCACCAGGGAAGTCCTAACATCATCTTTTAATGCTTCACTTAAAGCCTTCTACTTCTGCAATCATGTATTTGATGCCCAAGAGCTTTCTTGCTAATTATCCCTTCTCTAGAGCATTCTATTTGTGTCTCATAAATGCAAAATGGTCTCCTGTAAGATTCACCTGGGGTTATTAATTAGTTTTTGCTCTTAAGTTTTCTTCTGCTCCCATCATAGTGTCTCATTCCTCCATGGGTCTTTAAAAATAATTACTAGTTTATTTTTAATTTATTTTGGCCCTGTTCATTTTGGAACCTTCATTCAATTGGATATTACTCCTTAGCTGTGCGTTCATACTTAAGAGTGAGGCACCACCAAGCTGATGAGAGCACACACAGAGGTGTGGGGCTCGTCGTCAGGGGGCACAAGGATGCAGACCCAACCGTTTCATCAGAGGACTCCCCAGTCTCCATCCCTGCAGGTCCTTTCTCGCAGGCTGGTCAGTTTCTCAGATGACCTCTCCAATTCTCTGCCCAGGGGAGACAAGATTGGCTGCCAGGGTTCTGGGAGTCACCAGAAAGAGGCCTAACAACGTCATCTTTTAAGAAGTCTTCCAAATGCTAGTCAAGGAAAGTTTTACAACAGGATAGAGGAAAGTGAATGGCTTGCCCAAGAGCACAGAATCAGTAGCGGATGAAGCCAGGACTGGGGTCTTCGGACTCTATTAACAGTGCCCTCTTTCTACGACACCACCCCAGATCTAAAATGATATTTCAGTTATGTGACACATGTTAAGACTTGTCCAGTACACTCCGGCTTTTACTTAAATTACAGATGAGGCTGTTCTCCAAACACTTACTTCTCATTTTGTAACATATAAACTATAATGTACTAATTATATATCTAATATATCTAAGTCACTGGGTGACAGTGAAGAAAAGAACAACATATAAAATTTCATAGTTCCAAATCTTGTTACCCACCTCCAGTTCTAGTTCGCCCAATGAAAACAGTCACCACGATAACTACTGTGACAGGGCACTGCATCTGGTAACGACCGTCTCACTGAATCCTCACCACAACTCCAGGAGGCGGGGACACTGTCATCTTCACTGCAAGCTACACATGTTGAAGCTAAGAGATTAAATAACTTCCCGAAGGTCTCATAGACAGTCTGTGACAAAGCTGAGCCCCTTTCCACAGCCAGCACTCAGGTTCCTTTTCCTCCTGCTCTAAAGGAAAGACAAGGAAAGGAAGCAAAGGGAAAAAGCCACCCAGGATCTACCGTTTGGAGAACACGAGGTCAGGGGTTCTCCTCTCTTGGGAAGTTCTATCTGTTGCACTGTTCCCTCCACCGTTTATCCCATGCTCAGCTTTCCAGACCTCATCTCCATAAAACGGCAACAGATAGTGATACCAACAAAACAAAACAAAACATGTTTTGGATAGCTTATTAAAGAGTTTTACCTGAAATCCCTGTCTTTTATGACTCCAAACTTACAAAGAGTAGCATGTAAAGTACTGTGGGAAACTTTGAGATTGCAAATGAATATCGGGGCCAATTTTCCAAACTCACCTCTTATTTTTCTTGTAATTTTCCAGTTGTTGGGACTGCATATGTTTGTATCTCTCTAATTCACACTGTCCACATAAATCCTCCAGATTCAGCAGGTGGTTTTCTACCTCCTCAAAACTAGCCTCTAAATGAGCTGAAAGTATACAAAGTCAAAAGAAGAAACAAACGTCAAAAATCAGAATCCTTGATTATGGAGAAAAGGAAAGTGACTAAAAGCTAAGTTTGAACTGTTGAGATTATTTTGCATTTATTTAAAATTTTTATTAACCCTTCTTGAAGCAAAATAAAATGTACCAACATTAAAATATATTTCAAGCTATCTTTTTTGAGTATATTTTTATATCTCGAACATTTTTAAGACACAACTTCCCAAAATACTTGATACTTCATTAACCAGGATAGGGAAACAGAGTATCTTGATTAATGTTGACATCCTAATGATCGCATATACCACATATGAATGATCAATTTTCAAATAATGAGAATATATCAAAATATAGTTAACACAAATTACACCAAACATAATTTAATATTTGAGATTTCAAGTGACTTTAGCATTGTTTTGCCTTGAACATGACATATATAAATCTCCAAGGCACTGAAGCATCGCTCACTGTCCACTGCTCTTTCAACCACTCCACATTGTCTCTAGGCTGCAGAACTCAGCAGATGGAGATCCTCTCTGTCAAATCCTTCATTTAAAACAGTGAAGCCACAGCCTGCAGAAATTATTTCAGTGCCCTGCCCAAGGTCACCTAGGTAGTGATAAGCAGTCAGGGATCAAAACTGAGCCTCTCTTTCATACAATGATTTCCAGTTGATAGGTGCTTAAGTAAACCAAGATTTCACAGCTACAGGGGTGAGGACCAGCTGTTTTCTTAGACAACAGAAAAGTTTTAGAGGTCAAAGGTTTTAGACCTTAGACAGCATCATGGCCGTCTATCAGGCACTCACCACACGTCCCAGGCACTGGAACACAAAGATGAAAAAGAGAAACCGTGTGCTCAGAGAGCTCAAAGTGGAGGGGAGGCATGTTTCAGAGACAACACAGCCTGACAGAGGGTGAGGGCCTGTGAAAAATCAGAGGAGAGGCATCTGACATAGACAGGTGAGCATGAGACTCAGCAGGAATGTGTGTCATGGGGGTCGGGGCAGGGAAGGCAAGCTGGCTGTGCTGCTTCCCGGCCTTAGTTTCACTCACACAGCTAAGATTCAAGGGCGCTGGGTCTAATTCCTTCCCTTAGCCGCTAGATTGCCATGTGACCTTCTAAGTTAGTTTCTGTAGCACCAACAGAAGGAGCAAGTTTCAAATCCCATGGACAGAGGAGCCTGCTGGGCTACAGTCCATGGGATCGCAGAGAGTCGGACATGACCGAGCGACCAATACTTTCACTTTTCTTTTCCGGAATTTCAACCTGCAGTTTTAGGTTTACTAAGATGCAAATTTTGCCCGTTTTAAATGAATCTGTTTGACCCACAGATATTAAATCCAGAAACAAACACATTAAAAAACTTTTTTTTAGCCACATGGTATGGGATGTGGGACCTTGGTTCCCCGGTAAGAGTCACTCAATCGAGTCCGACTCTGCGACCCCATGGACCATAGTCCATGGGATTCTCCAGGCCAGGATACTGGAGTGGGGAGCCTTTCCCCTCTCCGGGGGATCTTCCCAACCCAGGGGTTGAAGCCAGGTCTCCTGCATTGCAGGTGGATTCTTTAAGAGCTGAGCCACAAGGGACACCCTTAAACTATGGGGGAAACTGAAGTTCCCTCTGCCTGGTTCCCCAAACAAAGATCAAACCCACACCCCCTGCACTGGAAGGCAGAGTCTTAATCACTGGACTACCAGGGAAGTCCCTACATTTTTTAATATCCTAAATTTTAACTCTACTAAATATCTGTGTTTTTGTACTTGGTAGGGACTATGGCTTGGGCTTCCCTGGTAGCTCAGAGGATAAAGCATCTGCCTGCAATGCGGGAGACCCAGGTTCGATCCCTGGGTTGGGAAGATCCCCTGGAGAAGGAAATGGCAACCCACTCCAGTATTCTTGCCTGGAGAATCCCATGGACAGAGGAGCCTGGCGGGCTACAGCCCATCGGGTTGCAAAGAGCTGGACACAACTGAGCAACTTCACTTCACGGCTTAAAAGACATGGATTTAGGAGGAAAAATTAAATTTTACTGAAAAGTTAAAACATGGCAAGTAGTTTAGCACTCCTCTTCAAGAACATTTTAGGTAATAACTTTTATCATAATTGATTTTTCACTGTAGATCAGTTTAAGTCTGGAAAAGTCTGATAATGTAGTTCATAACAGTTTTGAATCTATCTTTAGGGGTCACATACAACAGCTATTACCTGTGCCTGTGGAAAGCCTAACCTGAAACAATTAGCAAAAATCTAAGTTTTAATCAATGAAAAATTACACCTAAGATTTTCAAAAATGTCATCAGTGGTACCTGAGGAGTATATATATGGAAAGGAAAACAGGAAAAATGATGTTAATGTGTTAGTTGCTGTACAGATTATTTTTTTTTTATTATATTAAATGGAAAAACGAGTGGGAGCCTCAGCCTGGGAGCTCGTGCTACTGGCCCTGAAGAAGGAGTGTTCAGTTCACTCTGTTAGAACTAGTTTGACAGGGTCTTATGAGACGATCATAGCTAACAGGATTATTTAAAGGATATTTCACTTTGATTAGTGATAAGAACTAGAATAATTACATTCAATATGGAATCCATTTAGCTCTAAGCTACTTGGTTCCTTTAGCATCAGGCATGTTATCCTCAGCATACAGGGGGCTGAGTAACAGACAGGCTTTGACGTATAGGCCAGCACTGTGTCCTGGTGCTGGACGGCAACCTGAGACTTCAAGTGCCCGGGAGAGTCCGGGGTCACATTATGGCTCCTGCCCAACTCCCAGTTCTCCCCTTTAGAAGTTTCAAAGGCTCCTGAGAACTTACAGTTTAACTCCCTACCCGAGCACTCAGGGACCCCTCACTCCCTGCCCAGAGACTACTTTTCCAGCCTCACTGACACCCTCCTTCACGACCGCTTATGACTCCAAGGAGGGTCCCACCTGTGCCTGCCTGTCCTGAGGGGTCTTTGCTTCCCGCCCCAACCCCACATCTCCCTGGCAGGTTCAGGTCAGAGCTCTCCCTCCTTCATCTGTGCTCCCACTGACCTATGAACCCTGCCCAGGACTCATACTCTGACAGTACGCCACTATCCTGTCCTCTTATCTTTCTCAGCATTCTGTAAACATCTTAAGGGTAAAGCCTATATTTTTGCAACATCCAGTCCCATCACTTCATGGCAAATAGATGGGGACAAAGTGGAAGCAGTGACAGATTTCATTTTCTTGGGCTCCAAAGTCACTGTAGACGGTGACTGCAGCCATGAAATTAAAAGATGTTTGCTCCTTGGAAGAAAAGCTATGACAAACCTAACAGTATATTAAAGCAGAGACATTGCCAAAAAAAGGTCCATCTAGCTAAGGCTATGGTCTTTCCAGTAGTCATGTACGGATGTGAGAGTTGGACCAGAAAGAAGGCTGAGAACCGCAGAATTGATGCTTTTGAACTGTGGTGTTGGAGAAGACTCTGGAGAGTCCCTTGCCTGCAAGGAGATTCAATCAGTCAACCCTAATGGAAATCAATCCTGAATATTCACTGGAAGGACTGATGCTGAAGCTGAAGCTCCATACTTTGGTCACCTAATGCAAAGAGCTATTTCACTGGAAAAGACTCTGATGCTGGGAAAATAGAGGGCAGCAGGAGAAGGGGGCAACAGAGGATGAGATGGTTGGATGGCACCATCGGCTCAATGGACACGAGTTTGAGCAAACTCAGGAGATGGTGAAGGACAGGGAAGCCTGATGTCCTGTAGTCCATGGGGTCACAAAGAGTCAGACATAAATTAGTGCCTGAACAACAACAAAACATCTGGTCTGCTGAATTCAGTTAAGAAGGATTTCTGGAGATACAATGATTCTATCACTCTAAAACAAAAAATAATAATCAAGAAAGTAAATCTATGATTCATATTCATCTAATTTACATATTAGGAGGTTATGCTAAATTTTGTCAATGAGTGAATTAAACATGGGCAGAGAACTTTGAAAACACTGTTATCAGTATATCAAGTTAGGCCCCAGTGAGCTAAAGCAGAAGCAGCAACGGAACTTTTCCATTTTAACTCTTATCAGGCTTGAGGTCAGTAATAAAATATATAAGAACTGTACCAATGAACATGAATTTTCTTCCCTTTTTATATGAAAAACTTTACAAAAATCTCTTTAAATAATAAGCATATATGGTATGTACTCTGAATATTTTATTTTGAATTTAAACAGGCAGAGATTTAATCTCCCTGTCACACCCTGCTCATCTCCTGCTAGGAAACAGTCACAGATTTCAGTAAATCTGGTAACTAGAATTAGAATGCACGTGCATAAAACACTAGCAGGCCTCCAGGGACACAAAAGGACCTTCACAAGAAGTTCCAGCCTCACCATTTTGCTCCCTATAACAACAGTATATGTCTCATTTAGTGATCAGTGGGGAAGATGGGTGGAATCTTATTGGGAAGGGCCATCTGGGAAAGCCTGACACCTGGGCAGGAAAGAGCATCACAAACCTTCGTGTGGAGACTGTCCCAGAGGAAGAGCCGTGCTGTTTGGAATTTTCCTTTGTGCCATTTGTTTCAGATACATACTATGTATAGTGTAACCACTGGCATATGAAGAGTGGAGCAGCACATTAAAATTCATAACTTCACACTTAATGAGTATTTTCTAGCAAAAATAATTAGCCTCGGGGAACAAAGAAATCTCTGCAAAAACATAGGTCACAGGAGGCCAGGTACTAAAGGACCACAAGAGTCTTCCAATGCTTTTGTCACTCTTGGTGTGATAAGGTAATAATGGAGTGGTAACAAGGAACTTTGAGGCGGGCATTAGAAAGCCATCAAGGGACAAATGAGATCTGTGCAGTATATACTAAACCGTGTCGAAAGGGAGCTAATATGTCCCTTGAAGGGTCTAATCTCAGAATGTAACCTGGACCATAACATAATCTGTTTCATGAAACTGTAAAAACTGTGACAGTCTCCTAGCCAGATGCACTCTCAAAGTCTGTACAGAGAAAGCAGAACAGTAATGTATCCGGTCAGGTCAGATTGAAAGAGAGAGGCAAGCAAGCTCAGTACAAGGCTGTCATTCTCTTACAGAACTGTTATCTGAGAATTAACAGAATCTTCTGTTCTAGATGAAGGTGTCTTTTTAAGTAGGTCATACGAAATAAACCAAGCAACAGAGAGAATTCAGAAAAGCTCTTGACATTTTAGACTTTTAAAATAGGAATAGGATTAGACTACCCTCTAGTGGCAGTTCAGGAGAATTCAATAAATATGTTCCAAACATCTTACAGTTTCACAGTAAAATGCACAGAATAAGTGTTGTAGGAAAAACCACTAGGTCATACTTTCTTCAATTTAAGTCTGAATTTTGCAATAAGGAGCTCATGATCTGAATCACAGTCAGCCGCATTAGTGACCTGGATAACCACAATGGTGTGGTCACTCACCTAGAGCCAGACATCCTGGAGTGTGAAGTCAAGTAGGCATTAGGAAGCATTACTACGAACAAAGCTAGTGCATGTGATGGAATTCCAGCTGAGCTATTTCATATCCTAAAAGATGATGCTGTAAAGTGCTGCACTCAAGATCCCAGCAAATTTGGAAAACTCAGCAGTTGCCCAAGGACTAGAAAAGGTCAGTTTTCATTCTAATCCCAAAGAAGCACAATGCCAAAGAATGTTCAAACTACTGTACAGCTGCACTCATTTCACACGCTAGCAAAGTAATGCTCAAAATCCTTCAACCTAGGCTTCAACAGTACGTGAACCAAGAACTTCCAGATGTACAAGCTGGATCTTTAAAAAGGTAGAGGAACCAGAGATCAAATTGCCAACATCAATTGGATCACAGAAAAAGTAAGGGAATTCCAGAAAAACATCTACCTCTACTTCATTGACCTCTCCTTCATTGATGTGCTAAAGTCTTTGTGTGGATCACAACAAACTGGAAAATTCTTAAAGAGATGGGAATAGCAGACCACCTTACCTGCCTCCTGAGAAACCTGTATGCTGGTCAAGAAACAACAGTTAGAACCCAGTATGGAACAATGGACTGGTTCAAAACTGGGAAAGGAGTACGTCAAGGCTGTATACTGTCACCCTGCTTGTTTAACTTATATGCAGAGTACACTGTGCAACTGAACAACAAGAAAGGGCTGGTGGCTCAGCTGGTAAAGAATCCACCTGCAACGCAAGAGGGCGTCTGCAGTGCAGGAGACCCAGGTTTGATCCCTGGGTCAGGAAGGTCCCCTGGAGAAGGAAACAGCAACCCACTCCAGTATTCTTGCCTGGGAAATTCCATGGACAGAGGAGACTGGTGGGCTACAGTCCATGGGGTTGCAAGAGCTGGACACGACTTAGCGCTAAACCAAGAAAGTGTACAGAATCTTGAGGACAATATTCCATTCTATCCTTACATACTATTTTTCAATATACAGAATACTACACTGTTCTCACATTTCACACTAGGGTTTTGCACTCTTAACTCTTCTGTAGGACAAGCTAAATTGTGTAACACCCATCCAATCCTCCCCTCAAAGACAATGGTTTTGTAAATCTGCAAAGGCCAGAGAGACTCCCAGGAGAAAGTGAGCATCCTGGTGACAGCTGCCTGGTCTTGTCCACTGCTGTGTGCCCTGAGCCCGCAAATGGCGCATGGGAGTCACAGATGCCTAACACATACCAGGCACCCTGGGCTACCCTGTGAAGCAGGTTCTCTTTTCTTCAATCCTAAAAGCAAAGAAACTAAAGCTTAGAGAAGTCAGGAAACCTCCACGGAGTCTCACAGTTAAGAAGCTGGGAAACTGCGGTCCAAACCCAGATCTGAAAGTCAGTTCATAGCCCTTCTTTCCCAATTCCCAGCATACCTTTATTTATTACCTCTTTTTTTTTTTAAATGACAAGCCTTACCAGTGATTATCAATTATACAGTCTTTGTAAGCTGGATGGATCACATCCCATTAAAAAAACAACATGAGTGGATTATCTGTTCTTACCTAATTCCTGAGGGAGCATGTAATCAGGAGCCATATTTATTAAGCCACAGGATAACACAGCTAAAAGCACCATCAAAGGTCCAAATTGCTCACATCATATTAATCCCTTATTCTTTAATAAGGGCAGACCCTCTAGAGAGCAAGGCAAGACTAAAAGAGTTAAGTGGCCTAGGAAATATAGGGACTGAATGGATATAGTATTAGATTTGACAGTGAAAGGGCAAAAAGTTCAGAGAAGTTAAGAGAATCCTGTGACTACATATAGATTAGTTACTGTTTTCTTCTAAGCAATTTTTATTTTTCATTATTGCTTGACTAAGCCTTGTAATACTATATCAAAGTAATTAGGTAATGACAAAGAGCATTCTGAGGCTACCCCTTGAAAGGGAAGCTATCAGGGCTTCCCTGGTGGCTCAGCTGGTAAAGAATCTGCCTGCAATGCAAGAGACCCCGGTTTGAATCCCGGGTCAGGAAGATCGCTGGAGAAGGGACAGGCTGCCCACTCCAGTATTCTTGGGCTTCCCTGGTGGCTCAGCTGGTAAAGAATCCACCCGCAACGTGGGAGACCTGGGTTCCATCCCTGGGTTGGGAAGATCCCCTGGAGAAGGCTACCCACTCCTGTATTCTGGCCTGGAGAATTCCATGAACTGTATAGTCCATGGGGTCACAGAGAGCCAGACACGACTGAGCGACTTTCACTTCACCCCCAAAATAAAGAAATCCACAGTTTATGGGTAAGCATTAAAACCAAATGATTCGAATTTCTAAGAATGGTGCATAATCTCATTAAAATGAATTCATAAAATGCATTAATAATATAGATATGTATTTATACAGCCAGCAAATTTGGCTTCCAAATGTTTTCCTCAGGCAACGACAACAGCAGAAATAAACAAATGGGTCTAGATCAAACTATAAAGATATTTGTACAGCAAAGGAAACCATCAACAAAATGGAATGGCAACCTTCTGAATGGGAAAGGATACTGCAGATGATCTATCTGATAAGGAGTTAATATCCAAAATAAATAAAGAACTCACACAACTCAAAAACAAACAAACAAACAATCTGATTGAAAAAATAGGCAAAGGATCTGAATAAACATTTTCCCAAGGACCTGAAAAAAGATACATGAAGAGATGCTCAACATGGCTAGTCATCAGGGAAATGCAAATCAAAACTATAGTATCACCTCACGCCTGTCAGAATGGCTGTTACCAAAAGACAACAAGTGCTGGCAAGGGGAGCCCTCAGGCACTGTTGGTGGGAATGTAATTTGGTATAGCCTCTACTGTGGGAACAATATGGAAGTTCCTTAAAAAATCAAAAATAGAACTACCATATGATCCAGCCACTCTACTCCTTGGTATTTATCCAAGAAGAAAATGAAAACACTAATGAGGAAAGATACATGTGCCCCCACCATGTTCACTGCAGCATTTTAGTTACAATAGCCAAAATATGGAAGTAAACCTAAACGTCCATCAACAGATGAATCGATAAAAAAGGTGTGGTACATATATACACTGTAATATTACTCAACCACAAACAAAAAATGAAATAATGCCATTCACAATAACATGGATAGACCTAGGGGGTAATATGTTATGTGGAATAACCGAGAAAGACAAATACCATATGATTTCATTTCTGTATGAAATCTAAAGAACAAAACAAGTGAATGAACAAAACAGAAAAAGACTCACAGATACAGAGAACAAAGTGGTTGTTGCCAGAGGGGAGGGTGGTGGGGTAGCTGGATGAAGCAGGTGAGGGAGACTGAGAGGTACAAACTTCCAATTATAAAGTACTTCATGGGATGTAATTTACAATAAGAGGAATGTCAATAATATTATAATAACTGTGTATGGTGGCAGATGGCTACTAGACTTAAAATGGTGATCAATTCAAAATGTATATAACGGGTGAAAAAAATGAAAGTGAAAGTTGCTCAGTCGTGTCGGACTCTTTGCGACCCCATGGGATAGACAGTCCATGGAATTCTCTAGGCCAGAATGCTGGAGTAGGTAGCCTTTCCCGTCTCCAGGGGATCTTCCCAACCCAGGGATTGAACCCAGGTCTCCAGCATTGCAGGTGTATTCTTTACCAGCTGAGCCACCAGGGAAGCCCAAGAATACTGGAGTGGGTAGCCTATCCCTTTTCCAGAGGATCTTCCTGACCCAGGAATTGAACCAGGGTCAATCACTATAAAACACAATGTACACACAGTGTACTTAAGTGTACACTATGTTGTACACCTGAAACTAACATAATATTGTAGGTCAACTATACTTCAATGAAAAATAAAAATTAAATTATTTGGAAGTGACTGTCGAGACTGATACTTCAGCTTTAATTTAATTTGCTTTAATTTAGCTTTAATTTGCCTTTGGTGGTCAATGTTCTCGGATTAGTAAAGACAGAATTCAAGTGAGCATTTGGGAAACCCATCACATTCATTTAAAAAGTCAAAATGCAGTTTCTGAAGATAGTATCACATTACTAAACATCACTTCTTCAGGATAGTAGAATCCTAATTGAGAAGAAAAATACACAATACTCTATCTTAAGTAGAATCAACTATGAGAATAATTAGAACTGAGGCCAAATGCATTTAATCAGCAGAGTGGCATCAAACAAATAACATTTATAAACAGAATTTACTCTCGGCTGGAAAGGAAAGGGGGATAGTATCATAGGTGGATGTCTCTGCAAAGAAATACACAATCAGTGAAAAACAAAGACTCAAAGAGATACACGAAGAGATGCTGAACAAAAAGTGGCTAAAAGGAATATTCCCCCAGTGTCTAGGAGGCTTTTTCTGTCAGTTATCAAAGGCTTGAGAAGGACCATTCCTACACCTACAAGAGGGAAATAAGGCCAGAGGGCCTTCCTCCTAAACCCAGAGTCTCTTTTCCCCCACCCTGCTTTCAGAAATAACAGAACGCTGATTCCAGGGCTTCAAGAACGTGGGTCATGGAGTCTGCTGACAGGTGCCACTCCAAATGCCTCATCCTCCATTGAGTCTGTCACCACTGCGGCTGGGATCCTGGATGCACATCTTACTGTGTGTGACCCTGAGCAAGTCTCTACCCCTCCAAGCCTAACTTGCCTAAGCCGTAAGGTAGGATAATAAAAGCTACTTCTGCAGGGATCTTGTGAGGATTGTAAATAATGTCTGTAAAGCACCTAACCATCTCCGATATATAGTAGGCGCTACAAATGTTAGCTATTATTATCAGCAGTGGCATTCCAAACACCAATCAGGTTCATTTTATTCACACACACAAGTTTTATGCTTTGCTAATTACTTGCTTTGTAAATCAGCTCTGTTTTGCTTTTAAAAATGTGGTATCGAAAATCAGAAGAGATGATGGGGTATCTTTACACCTTCTTAGCTATTAAGACTCAGACAGGTTATTAGCTCAAGAAATTCATCTCCTATGTAGATAGCCACTACCTCTTACTTCACTAAGATCTTAAGCTTGGTTAGAAAATAATAAGCCACAATGTTATATTATGATGTGGCGCTGTCAAGCATAAAAGTCAATTTTCTGAATATCAGCCCAAGAAACAAATATCAGCATGATTCATCCCAGTAAAAACAAAAAATAAACATATAATCTTCCACAAGGTATAAAGTTAGCCAAACAGGTACCCTCACTTAATTGTATCTGTTTGATGATCTTTTACCAGTTTAAGGAGGGAAAAAAAGCATATTTCAAGACATGAAGCTCTGAGCAAACCCAGTATTAAAAGCAACAACTTCCAGAGTACAGCCTTTAGTCATAGCAAAGCCACCATAACCTCTTTCATTTCCTATATTTACACTATTAAACAGAGACCTAAAGTCACGAAGACAACCCCGAGTCACTTTAAGAATCAACAAAAGTATGTTTTCTGAGCAGAACGGAGGCAGAAAAAGGTCGTGGTGTATTTTAAAAATCATTTCCACATTTTAAATAATCGTTTTTTGGTCAAATCATCAGTTAATCAAAATATGAAATTATTTAGAACTATTTCCCTCCAAATCCTGTTAAGCAATAAGATTAACGTATTCTTAGAAAGCTTTGGAATCATGCCAAATTATTTTCCTTCTTAGAAGCAGCGTTTGGAGGCGAACGGGGAACTTACTCAGACTTGCCGTCAGGGATTCTAAGTCTGCAATGAGGCCTGGAAGCTGCTGAAGCTGCTGCTGCAGGTCCCGGAGGCTCGCCTGCTTCTTCTCCCAGTGCGCGGAGAGCATGACCACCTCGCCGTCCACCCGCTGCAACACGGAAGGGGAGGGTCAGGCCCAGGGACTGCAGGCACAGAGGTCAGACCGGCGTAATGAGAGCCAGCCGTGTTATCTGCAAAAGCCCTTCTACTGGGTCCAGACAACACGACACTCTGAGGAGACTGGCGTTGTTTTCTTTCTTAGAAAAGAACCACCTTAATAACCAGTGCAGAAAAACCTCAAATTACAGGTTGTATCGGTGCATCTTAACCCAGGAAAGAGAAAGTTCAGCCATGACCTTAGAAGTCACTTCTAAATACACCCTGTTTCTAAGTAAACCATGTATTTGCACAATTCAAATCTAGAAAAAATAAAACAGAAAACAACCACTAACAACTGAAAAGAAAACAAACAAAAACAAACCCCGAGACATAATGAATGGGTAATTATTTGCCTTACAAAAGGACTTATTTGAAAGAAAAGTCCCCTAATGCATTTAGAATATACCATGATTCAGTTTCTATTTAAGTAGGAACGTTCACTGAATAAAGTAAGATAAATGGTACTTGTATACGAAGGAATCACTGAGGCAAATGAACAATTTCATAAAAAAAGGAGAAAAGGATTTACACTAACAAATTCAGATGTGAAAGCTTCCTGATAGCAGGGATGGGAGACGCTAGGCTAGCCTAAAATAATTTTGACTTCTTTTCCAGAAGACTTAAAGAAAATGACAGACAGCAGTTTCTCCCAGACAGTTTTGTTTTGGTCCTAACATGGTGAGAGTGGAAAGGCCTACAATAAGATTTAGAAGGGGCATAGAGAGGTTATCTTTTGAAAACATCACTAGTGATGAGTAAGAACTGTGGAAGATTCCCGCATGTTGCACAATAAAGACTGCAAAATTCATTATATAACAAAAGGAAGTATATCTGAACTTTATCTGTAAAATATAAAGTTTTAATATAAAAGAGTTCACAGTTAAGTTATATAAAAAAGGGGCAATTTATACAACCCATGATGAAGATTCTTCAAGAGTTGAAACACAAATAAATACAACTGATTTTTACTGAATTTCACTAAAGAAAGACCTTTCAGAGGAATAAAAATACCAAAATAAGATACAAACTTATCTGCATGTGGTGCTAGATTGTTTTAGCTTCTACATTTTAATATTCCAGGAATTCACAACATTGAAATAAAAACAAGAAAGAGATCAGCAAGCTGCCCTGTTTCCTCATTTTATCCCCACCTCACACCTCTCCCCGTTGTCAGGCAGTCCTTGTTGGAGGGGTAACACACACCGTCTCACACACAAGCCTCAGCTGAGCTGGAGAGGCGACACCAGGGGCATGATCATCAATTCTGCATGCTTAAAAACGCCTGTGCCAGCCAATATAGATCCCAGAGAGCAGTTTAAAAAATACTGAGCATTGCTAACAGATTAATGTGGCTAATACAGCTTCTCTGTGATGCAATAATAAGAAAATTAGGGCTTGAAATAAGAACCCCTGCCCATAGGATTCATCTGTAATATCCAACAAGCTTCTACTGAACACCTGCTCTTTGCCTGGCTCTGTTTCAGGCACTGAAGATACTGTGGTGAATAAAAAAGAAAAAAAAAATTGTGCTTTACTCTGGAGTAGGTCTCACAAATTCTCTAGGCCTCAGCTTTTAAACACTAATAAAAGAAAAAATAATTTCCTGTATCACAGGGCTGACGATGATAAAAGGTATTTTTCCTGGTACATGGCATATCTTTTAAAAAGTTTGTTAAATCTTAATTGCAGTGGTTAATTGTGTTAATAATTTGAAAGACCTAGAATAAACAATTTTTAGATATAAATATTACTGAAAATTAAAATGAAACATAAATATTAAAACTTAAGTACAGTATAGTTCATGCCTTCCACGAAATTCAAAATCATATTCTGTATATAGAATATAAAAAGTGTACATAAAAAGAATCTATCAAAATACATTCAAATATTATTTTAATTTAGAAGAATGGGATGTTGAATGGATTCTCCAAAATCATTATCAACAATTATGTAATATATGAGTAAAGCATTTTGAGCATTTTCTATGTGCCAGGCCCCGTGTTAAGCAATTTACATTAAACACATAGCAACCTTATAAACAGAGCAATATTACTACATTCATTTTACAGAAGAAGAAACTGAGGTGCAAGGAAGACAGGTCACTTGCTCAAGGGCCACACAGGACCTAGATTCAATCTCAGGAATCTGACACTTAAGCCCACGCCCTTAATCCACCTTCTAGGGACTGTGTATGCAGGGACACAAAAGGAAGAAAAGTGAAAAGTAGCGAAAGAAAAGGTTCAGAGAAACTGTACTTTAGCTTTACTTAATAAGGAAGGAGCCATCTTCAGACGGCCAATTTTTCTCCTCCAAGTAAACAATTCTGAATAAATCCAGATTTAACACCAGGAAATCAAGTTTAAGTAGCAAGACAAACCCACAGTTTGGGCTTGTTCCCAAAGTTACAAATCATCGCAAAAGTCCTTCTGGTGGACACTGAAGTTAGGAAAACAAAGAAAAGGCTGGGACCCAAATGATTTTCAAAAGCGGTAATATTTGGGTAATAAAACAACATAAAAACTTTTATATTTGTAAACAACAGTTCAGCATTTTGCGGGAATGCTTCCCTGATAGCTCAGTTGGTAAAGAATCCGCCTGCAATGAGGGAGACCTGGGTTCGATCCCTGGGTTGGGAGGATCCCCTGGCTAAGGGAAAGGCTACCCGCTCCAGTAATCTGGCCTGGAGAAGTCCATGGATGAATCCATGCGCTTGCAAAGAGTTGGACACAACTGAGCGACTTTCACTTTCACTTAGTTCATGTGATTTTCAAACAACTCCGTTTGCTAAGCAGGGTAAATGGTGTTATACCATTTTATGTGAGTCAACTAGAAACAGAGAGACTCCGCTTATCTGTCCAAGGTTAAAATGCATTACTGCAGAAACCAGGCATTCCCACACCCAGTTCAGTCCACTCCCCACCACAAGCAGGAGAGATTCAAGCCGGAATCCAAAGAGAATGAAGCATGCCTGATTTAACCAGTTTACACACCACGCTGTCAAAGCATGAGTCTTAAAAAGAGTTCAATCTGAAGGCAAGCAAGTATTTCACAACAATAAAAAGCATAAGCAAATAATGCACTGGAAGTCTAACTTTAGAAAGTTACCCTCAGAATCTAACCCTTAAGTCACTATCAATTTACGTGTTTATTTACATACTAAGAGAGGGAAAAACAAATCACAGAACTTGTAAAAAAAAAAAAAAAAATCTTGTAGAAAAAGTCTAGACAGCAAAGCTACATTGAACAAACTGTTTGCTAAAGCAACATGGCTCTGAATTTTAAGACTATAAATAAGAATTAGCTTTAAAATAGTTAAGTATAAAATAACTTGTCAAAGAAGACTGAATTATCCTTAAGTATATTTGCCCTGGCAGACTGACATTGACTAAAGGCCACTAAAGACACATGAGCATGGCCTGACAAAATACACAATAAAACAGTTTATTAAAGATACACATTTCAAAATTTTAAATATGTCTTGATAATATATCAGAGAGATTTAAAATAAATTTTCATTTTTTAATCTGAGAACTATATTTCTGGAAACCAATAGTGGCACTTTTGATAAGATAGGGGTCTTAACAATAAAAAAGTACACAACTATGAAAATATTATATATTTCCCCCCCATATAATAAATTCAGAAACAGAACTTCCAAGACATTATATCTCCAACATATTTTATTATGAAATGCTTCTTATAATCAAAAGAACAACTTTTGTTAGAGCTCCTCTACAGGATACAGTCTTCACTGAACATTGTGGGATTCATCCATGTTGATACATGGAGGTGCAGTGATTCACTAATTTTCATTGCTGCATAGCATTTGATCTTTTTGCAGCATTTCCATGAACAGGGATGGAACCCGGGCCCCCTGCACTGGGAGCATGGAGTCAGCCACTGGACCATCAGGGAAGTCCCTGATCCTATAAATAATAATTTACACCATAGGGAAACTTTGGGACTGTCTAAAGTTTCAACAAAACCTGCTATAAACATTCTGAAACAAATCTGGTGCACAGAGGCAATTTTCACAAATTAGGTTCCAACACGTCCCAGGTACCGAGCTCCTCACTGCACCCTCTTCCCCCACCACCCAGTGGCTCAACTGGGCTAGACCTCCCCCAGCCTAGCCACCTCTGACTGCAAGTTCTCTCATCTGTTTGTCACACACAACGAACAGACGATAACGTACCAATGTTACCCAAGGAGGTGTGAGGCACATAACATCACAGGGCAAAGCTGGGGACATAATGCTACAGAAGTCTCCCTAGGGGTAGAACTGTTGGTTCAAAAGCTCTGTGGAATTTCAATTTTTACTTCATGCCAGCTCATTTTTCTAAAGTCACTGTGCCAATCGATTTACACTCCCTATTTCTAGCTGTTCCCCATCACGCTGTTGGGGAAGGGAAAACTGTCATCAGTGAGTAATGACTGTCTGCACAGAAAATTCAAGGCTTCTTAAATGCTTGATAATCTAATAAGTGTAAATCTGAGGTTTTAATTTGTATTTCCTTGCCTTCTAATTGATTTTAAACATGTTTTCACACTTACTGGCCACTCACGCTTTTTGTTCAGGGTAATGCCTGGTCATACCTCTCGTGCACTTTTTAATGGGTTACTGTTCTCTTTTTTAATTGGTGTGCAGAGGTTTTTCATGTTTTTTGAACACTAGTCCTCTGTTTTGTGAACTGCTTAACTTTTTCATGGTACTGCTTGATGAATAGAAGATTTGATAAAAATTATCAATATTTTACTTTATGGTTGGTGTTTATTGTGCCTTGTTAAAGAAACCTTTCTCTGCCCTGAGATCTTAGCTTTTCCACCAGTTTCTAAAAAATGCAGTTTTCCCTTTCACATTTAAATCCGCTGGAGCCAAAATCTGAACCAAGATCTTCAGCTTTTATTCAACACTATATTGGAAGTTCTACCCACTATAAAAAGAGATGAAGAAATGAAAAGACTGGTAGGTTTTTGTTTCTTCCCTCCCATCTTCACAAAACTCCCATCCCAGATGCAAATTATCAGAATAAGATGATTTAGTAAGATGATTGACTATGAAATCAAAGTACTGCAAGTCAAATACTGCAGGTTTTGGTAGCTATTAGGACAAAAGTTACCATCTATTAAAAACCTGCTAAAATGTTTTACTCTGAATTAATTTCATTGAATATATTTTCTGCATCTGATGATCATATATTTTTCTCTTAATTTGTTAACATGGTCAACTGCATATAAAAGATTTTCTAACCTTTCGATCCTGGAATAAACCGGTTTTTTTTTTTTTTTAATGCAAGACTGGATTTAGTTTGTCAACACAGCCATATATAGCAGGTTGTTTCCCAGACAGAACACTATTTGTTATCATCCAACATTCACAGAGCAAACACAAAGTTCTGGCTCTTATTTATATAGGAAAACTTTACATTTAAGCTTGATATAGATTTTAAAACAATGTGTGAGAAGATTCTCAAATTAAATTTCAAACAGTATTGTCAGAATACGAGAATCACAAGATAGTACGAGGAGCCCATCAAAAAGGAGAGGCAGGCCCTGCAGACTGCGGGTATTGAGGGGTCACATCACTGCACACGAGGCAGCTGGGTGTCAACCAGTGCACATCACAGGTTTGGAGGCGGAAAGCTGTGGATGAAGCACTTGTTGTCTTAACAAGCTGCTACCATCTACAGAATTTTTTAAACAGAAATATTTAAGAAAGCTGGTGGAGGGCTTGGGGTTGGTAGTAACACATTATGACTTTTCCAATTTAGAGTGTGTCAGGTAGGTTCCTGGATAGAATGCACAGAACATCTGATTTCCAGAAACAGGCTGCTGAAGTTAAGTGAGAGCTCATACCTCTATTCTGTTTATAGTTTTTGTATCTGTATTCATGAACGGGACTGGACTCCAATTTCACTTTCTTGTACTTCGCTTGTTGGGTTCAGGATCAGTTATTCTAGCCTCATGCAATGGGCAGGGCAGCTTCCTCTTGTTTCACTTGCTGCAGGAGTCTGTCTAACATTGAGATGGTGGATTCTCTGAAAGTCTCATAGAACTCCTATATAGCTTGGTGGGCCTGTTGCTTTCCTAGTGAAAAGATTAATTACTAACACTGTTTCTTTAGTGGCTATAAGATTATTCAGGATTTGTACTGCTTTCAGAATTAGTTTTAGTAAAAATTTCTGGGCTTCCCCCATGAGTCACAAAATAAAGAATCTGTCTGCAAGGCAGGAGACCCGGCTTCAATTCCTGGGTTGGGAAGATCCCCTGGAGAAGGGAATGGCTACCCACTCTAGTATTCTTGCCTGGAGAATTCCATGGACAGAGGAGCCTGGAGGGTGGTCTACAGTTCATGGGGTCACAGAGGTGGACACAACTGAGCAACTAAAACTTTAGTAAAGTTTTCTAGTATTTTGCCATTTTGCCCTGTTTTCAATGTGTCCTAGAGTTGTTCACAAACTCTTTATCTTTTCACTCTCTGCTATAGCTAGTTATATTCTTTAATCCTTAAAACTATTCCTCCTTTTTTCTTAATCAATATAATCGGATAGCTACCATATTTTATTAGTCTTCTAAGAACTTGTGACTTTGTCTAGCATCTATTGTATTTTTACATTCTATTTATTTCTCTCATTTTTATCATCTCTTTCATTCTTCCTTAATGATTTATTCTGTTCTCTAATTCTTAAGTTAGATTAGCTCATTGACTTTCAGTCTATTTTTTGTCTATAAAATTTCCCAAGTAGTTTTTGACAACTTACACAATATGCATGTAGTAATTATTGAACCATAAATGATGCATAATATACATGTTTAATTTGCAAACATATGGATTTTTCAAAATTCTTTTCCTACACCACCTTTCAGGGTCATCTGCACCAGGATCACAGAATATTCTGTATGACTTGATTTACATGCAGCTTGTTGAGAACTGCTTTGTGGCCCGGCACATGGTCAACCTTTAGGTGTTCTAGGTGTGCTTTAAAGAATTTGTTGCTTCCTTTTGCCAACAGGTAGCTTTTCTTTCTTTTTAAAAATGTCCTAAATTAACCTTTCACCAGGAGTATCTAGAGCTTTATGCAGGAGTCACAGACTCAGTTCCCCATAGACAAAAATCTCCTATCCGAATAAATCTCTAAGACAATTTGTTTTCCTATTTGAATCTTGCTTCCATGTTTTGTTCTTTTTCAGCCACTCTCAGTTCCCTGCTGTTTTTGTTTGCTTGTTTTGGCCCTTTAGGACTTCCCTTAATTTTTGTAAGCTTACTGCATTAAAAAAAAAAATTGTTTTTTAAATCTCTCCAGCATTTAGGGGTTTTACACTTACAGGACTTTTCAAAGTATTTAGTCCGCCTTACTGACAGAAGCCTATATTCTTCCTTTTTCAGTAATTTCTAAGAGAAACACTAATGTCTAAATTTTATCATGTGTATTACCATGTTCTATCTAACTATTACAGCTTCACTAATTCAGGTAAATGGTAAAGTCAGTTTAAATTAATTAAAAAGTCAGAATCACAGACATGATTTTAGAAAGAAAGTTTGACTGACATCAGTAGCAGAGTATTTGATCTTGGCTAAAAAAGCTTTAAGTACATATACCAGATAATTTTAATTATAAGTCACCTTTATTCATTACACACTCTATAGAGCTAGAAAATAGGTTGTTTCTCTAAGTTATTGAGGTTTACTCCTGAGATTTTTATATTTATTTGTTAATAAGCAAATTAATGATTTTAAGTAGACTGAGCAAAGTTAAACTTTTGTCCCCGCCAAAGGAATTTTTAAATAGTGAGTAGAAAGAAATGACATAATTTATATAAACTGCAAAGGTACCAGACTTCAAATTTAAAGCATTATACCTCGACGAACTGAACAGTCACTTGCGACTCTAGAATAAAAGTTATAAACTCTCTAAGCTAACTAAATTACTTGACTTAAAAATTATAAAAAAAGTGCTTTATTTAGGGTGTTTCATAATCAACTATAAAATTCACTTTAAGATATCCTGTCAAACATTTTAACACAATTATAAGTTTAATTTCTTAAAAACAAGCATTTAAGACTGCAAAAGTATATTTTCCCCATAAGATGAGCCAATTCTTTACCTCTCCAGCACTTGCACATTCCTTGGCCCTTCTGTGGAGTGCAGCCCATGTATCTTCATACCTAAGAAAAGCAAAACAAAAAAAAAAATATTCAAAATAAAAGCCACACATTAAAAACTCCTATCTAAAATATGACCTGTGGTCTCAGAAAGGAAAAGCTCAAAAAGTAATGGAGACATTCTGCAAACACACAGACATCGGCTTGAAGGGGCTTCTAGTTGCCAAATCCAGGACACCGGATTTGGTAGAAAAAATAATGGTAGAAACAGGTTAGAGCTCATAGATGAAAACCAACAGCCATGAGCTTACAGGGATTTAAATAAACAACCAAATAAACAAATGGGGCAGAAGTGAAAACCTCTTCCTTACAGTAGAATTCCAATAAATAATGATAGAAAAAAAAATGAGAAAAATAGAAAATCACCATTTGGTAAACACAATGAATTATTTCAAGCAAGAACTGTAATAGATGCTAAAATTAGTGGGTGAAAATATGAAGAGAAACAGGATGTTTTCATAAATTCATCATAAAATTCATAGGAAATATCAAGGGATCCTAAAAAGCCAAAACAATCTTGAAAAGAAGAACAAAGTTGGAAGACACACACTTCTTAATTTCAAAACTTACTAGAAAGCTATAATAATCAAAAGTATGGTACTGGCATAACGGGAGACATATAGGCCAATGAAATAGAGCCCAGAAATAAACCCTTGCATGTATGGTCAAATAACTTTTGACAAGTGTGCCAAGATCATTAAATGGGGAAAGGATAGTCTTTTCAACAAATATGCTGGTGCTAGGAAAACTGTATATCCACAGGCAAAAGAATGAAGCTGGACTCTTAACACCATAAACAAAAATTAAATAAAAATGGATCAAAAAATCCAAACATAAGATCCAAAACTATAAAATTTTTAGAAGAAAACATGAGCTTCTTGCCATTATATTTGGTAATGATTTCTTAGATATAACACCAAAGACACAGGCAGCAAAGAAAATAGACAAACTGGACTTAATCAAAATTAGACACTTTTGTGCATCAAAGAATATAATCTACAGATAAAAGGCAACCAATAAAATGGAAGAAAATATTTACAAATCACATATTTGACAAATGATTAATATCCAGAATATATAGAAAATGCCCAACACTCGACAAAAACAAATACAACCCTATCCAAAAATAAGCAAAGGACTTGAATAGATATTTCTCTAAAGAAGATACATAAACGGCCAATAAGCACATGAGAAGATCACCATCACCATTGTTAGGTAAATGAAAATCAAAACCACAATGAGACACCACTTCACACCAATGAGAATGGCAAAAAAACAAAACAAAAAATTCAAGCAAACAAAAAACCCCAAAAGTTTTGGTGGGGATGTCGAGAAATGGCAACTGGAAATATGTGCACTGCCCTGGTGGCTCAGATTGTAAAGAATCTGCCTACAAGGCAGGAGACAAGGGTGCTATCCCTGGGTTAGGAAGATCCCCTGAAGAAGGAAATGGCAACCCACTCCAGTATTCTTGCCTGAGAATCCCATGGACAGAGGAGCCTGGTGGGCTGCAGCCCATGGGGTGGCAAAGAGTCAGACACAACTGAGCGACTAACACACAGGGAGGAATATAAAATAGTGCAGCTGGTCAACAATATATTGGTTCTTCAAAAAATTAAAGTACAATTACCATCTGATTCAGCATTTCCTCTTCTGAGGATACACCACCAAAAACTGAAAGCTGGGTCGTAAAGAGATATTTGCACACCCATGTTCATAGCAGCATTATTCACAATAGCCAAAAAATCAAAGCAACTTGTGTCCATTAATGGATGAAGGTATAAGCAAAATATGGCATATTCATACAACAGGATATTATTCAACCTTAAAAAGGAAGGAACTTCCTTTGAATTAGTGGTGAGGATGGTGGTGATCACAGTGTAATGCACAGAAACATCTAATAACTATGTTGTGTACCAGGAACTAACAAAGTATTGTAAGTCAATTTTACTTCAAACACAAGCAAGCAAACAAGTAGAAAAAGAGATTAGATTTGTGGTTACCCAAGGTGGAGGGACAGGGAATTGAATGAAGGCAGTGAAAAGGTACAAATTTCTAGTCTGTAAGATACAAGTGTACCAGGGATGTAGTGTATATTATTAATATAATTAACAATACTGGACATTACCAGTTCATCCTAAAGGAGATCAGTCCTGGGTATTCATTGGAAGGACTGATGTTGAAGCTGAAACTCCAATACTTTGGCCACCTGATGTGAAGAGCTGACTCACTAGAAAAGACCCTGATGCTGGGAAAGATTGAGGGCAGGAGGAGAAGGGGACGACAGAGGATGAGATGGTTGGATGGCATCATCGACTTGATGGACATGAGTTTGAGTAAACTCCAGGAGTTGGTGATGGACAGGGAGGCCTGGCTTGCTGCGGTTCATGGGGTCACAAAGAGTCGGGCACGACTGAGCGACTGAACGGATATATGAAAGTTGCTGGAATAAATTCTGAGTTCTCATCACAAGGAAAACATTTTTTTCTTTTTCTTTTATTTTTTATCTACATGAGATGGTGAATGCTCACTAAATTCACTGTGGCAATCATCTCATGATGTGTTTAAGTCAAATCATTATGCAGCAATACCTTAAGCTTACATAGTGGTGTATCCTGATTAAACCTCAATAAAACTGGAAAAAATTAGGAAATTTTTACATTCTATATGGATGAAACTTGAAAATATATTAAGTGAAACAAGCCAATCACAAAAAGACAAGTACTGCATGATTCCACTTACAAAAGGTACCTAAAGTAGTCAAATTTATAGAAAGAGATGTTGAGAATTTTTTCATGTGCTTATCCACCCTTTGCCCATCTTTTTTATGGAAATGACCATTCAAATCATTTGCCTATTTCTTCAATGGGTTGTTTGCCTTTTTACTGTTGAGTTATAAAAGTTATTTATAGTCTAGATACAAGTACCTCAAAAGATGTATAATTTGCAAATATTTTCTCCCCTTCTATGAATTGTTCTTTCACTTTCTTGACAGTATTCTTTAAAGAGCAAGTTTTTAATTTTGATAAAGTACAATTCATCCTTTTTCCCTTTGTCACTTAAGCTTTTTATGTCATCTTAGAAAATCATGTCTCTAATATTAACTTGCACATCAAGAGAAATGGATTGGAGAAGAAATGGTATAAAATTAAGAATTAAAACAAGAAAATTATTGAGGACTCAAATCCAGAATCAATTTTCTTGCAACAAAGAAACCATGAACATAATACATGCACACAATAAAGTTATCGATTAGTAAATATAATAGTGATCAATATGCTCAAAATATGAATGGCCTTTGTATATATCAGTGAACAGTAAAAGCCCCTGAGGGACACAATCTCTATGTTAAGGTAAAAACTTAGTTGTTTTAAGGTCTCTATCTCTAGAATTATAAAATACTTTTAGATAACAGAAGCATAACCTTTTTATTTAAATGAAAACACTTACCTGCTAAGTAATTCTAGTCCAGCAGAGTACTTTGGCAAACATGGAACAGTCCTGCCAAAAGAAACACTTATTTTATTAAAAACTGATGCTGCTTTAGGCCAACCTAAAAAAAATTACACACAACAATTTTGATGTTCTCAATCATAATGTGGAATATTTTTAAATCACTAATGACAACTGATCTAAACTTTTAGAAAAACGTAGTATTATTGCAAAGTTGTTGTTGTTTAGTCACTAAGTTGTGTCCCACTCTCTTGCAACCCCATGGACTGTAGCCCTCCAGGCTCCTCTGTCCATGGGATTTCCCAGACAAGAATCCTGGAGTGGGTTGCCATGTTCTTCTCCAGGGGATCTTTCTGAGCCAGGGATCAAACCTGTGCCTCCTGCTTTGGCAAGCAGGTTCTTTACCACTGAGCCACCGGGGAAGCCCCTATTCCAAAGTTAATATACTGCAACATACCATTAGCCATCACTTGGCCCTGCAGATTTTTAACCCACTATAATACAAGAAACACTTGAACAGAATTCTAGCTAAGAAGAAAAAAAATTTTTTTTCCAGAAAAACATCTATTTCTGCTTTATTGACTACGCCAAAGCCTATGACTGTGTAGATCACAATAAACTGTGGAAAATTCTGAAAGAGATGGGAACACCAGACCACCTGACCTGCCTCTTTTTTTTTTTTTCATTTATTTTTATTAGTTGGAGGCTAATTACTTTACAATATTGTAGTGGTTTTTGCCATACATTGACATGAATCAGCCATGGATTTACATGTGTTCCCCATCCTGATCCCCCCTCCCACCTCCCTCCCCATCCCATCCCTCTGGGTCTTCCCAGTGCACCAGCCCTGAGCACTTGTCTCATGCATTCAACCTGAGCTGCCGAAGCAAATTTTTTAAAAGCTCCTCATCTATAGGCTTTTAAAAAATTTTTGGCTGTGCCAAATGGCGTGCAGGATCTTAGTTCCTTCACCAGGGATCCAACCTGTGCTCCCTGCATTGTCAGTGTGGAGTCTTAATCACTGGATCACCAGGGAAGTCCCCACTGATAGCCTTAAAGTGAAATTTAGTAACGTGCATTATTTTATTTAAAAAAATGAAAAAAAAAAAAAACTGCACAATACTAGCGTTTTCATATAAAACAGGTAACAGCTGAAGAGGCTCACTTGCCAAGTACTGTTTCATTATTAATTTGCTTCTCAATGGAGAACTTTTACTTTGCTCTTAATATACAAATAAAAATTAATTATGATCAAATAACCATTGACTGTCATAGAGTAAAACAATTACCTGACACTTTTTAAACCATTTTACAATTTTATCAGAAAAATTTCCAGTGTTAGAAAATTTAGAAAGAATCAATAAACTGTTTAGTCAGATGCACTCAACAGATGTAAAATACATTAATTATACTATTATAACTATAACCAAAAATTGTATGAAATTTAAGTCATAGTAAATTAAAACAGCACATGCTTACCTGGGTTTGTTTTTTACTTTAGCTTCTCTTGACTTGTCACTTAAAGTCTTCAGCCTATAATTCAACAAGTATAAAATATCACATTTTTACAGTTTAAGAAATTTTCAAATGCAAATTTCATAGCTGATAAAATTTCTGGTTGGAAAAGTTAATACTTTTTTTAGAAAGAATTAAGCACCTCTACAGACAACAAATATTTGTATACTGTATATAAGACACCACAAGTGAAAAATTTACAGCAAATATTTTTATATTTTTCTTGCCCCAAATCCCTTTTCTAGAAACATTTCCTAAATATGACTGGACTAAAGAAGCCTCACTACTCTGGAAACATCAGAAAAAAGAGAGTGGTCCCCATAGGTGAACTTGATCAGTGATAAAAAATGTCTAAGCAGCACATTTTACAAAATTTATTTTTAATTGAAGGATAATTGCTTTACAACATTTTGCTGGTTTCTGCCATCCATCAACATGAATCAGCTGTAAGTATACATATGTCCCCTCCCTTTTGACCCTCCCTCCTACCTACCCCCCCATCCCAGCCCTCCAGGTTGTTCCAGAGTCGTGGTTTGAGAATCATACAGCAAATTCCCCCTGGCTAGCCACTTTACATATGGTCAGTCAGTCAGTCAGTCCAGTCACTCAGTCGTGTCCAACTCTTTGCGACCCCATGAACCGCAGCACGCCGGGCCTCCCTGTCCATCATCAACTCCCAGAGCCTACCCAAACTCATGTCCATTGAGTCGGTGATGCCATCCAACCATCTCATCCTCTGTCGTCCCCTAGTGTATATGTTTCCATGCTACTCTCTCCATTTGTCCCACCCTTTTCTCCCCCAGCCCCCTCCATGCCCATAAGTCTTTGTCTAACCAACACATTTTAAAGTGATACTATACTAAGCACTCTCTAAGTGCCAACATTCTGAGAAATTTTAGCTATTGATAAAAAGTTTCTAAAAGACATTACAAACCTCTTTCATTAAAGAGGAGTTGGTACGTTTTCTGATAATTTAGGGTTATTATCATGAACACCACTGATTGCATTTTGCAAGAGAACAGTACATTCCTTAGATGTTTCTGAGCTAGGAATGCCTCATAATTTGCCAACCTGAAACCAGTAAACAGTGGTTTTGGGAGTCTGTTCAGGATCCTATTTTAAAAATTTAAATTTTCAATCTCTACCACTGGTCATCGTATCAGCTACTACTTACTGCTTCTGCTAGCTATTTAATGCTAGCAGCCTGCGTGAGTGCTAGGTCATTTCAGTGACTCACTG
Source organism: Cervus canadensis (assembly GCF_019320065.1). Lineage (NCBI taxonomy): Eukaryota > Metazoa > Chordata > Mammalia > Artiodactyla > Cervidae > Cervus > Cervus canadensis. The sequence goes on from NC_057413.1 coordinate 10,470,616, forward strand.
TGACTTCTATGGACCGTAAACTGCCAGGCTCCTCTGTCCATGGGATTCTCTGGACAAGAATACTGGAGTGGGTTGCTGTGTCCTCCTCCAGAGAATCTTCCCGACCCAGGGATAGAACCTGCATCTTGAACACCTCCTGCATTGGCAGGTGGATTTTTTTTCTTTCTTTCTTTTTTTTTTTTTTAACCACTAGCGCCACCCAGGAAGCCTGCTGCTGCTAAGTCGCTTCAGTCGTGTCCGACTCTGTGCGACCCCATAGATGGCAGCCCACCAGGCTCTGCCGTCCCTGGGATTCTCCAGGAAAGAACACTGGAGTGGGTTGCCATCTCCTTCTCCAATGCATGGAAGTGAAAACTGAAAGTGAAGTCGCTCAGTCATGTCTGACTCTTCACGACCCCATGGACTGCAGCCTACCAGGCTCCTCCATCCATGGGATTTTCCAGGCAAGAGTACTGGAGTGGGGTGCCATTGCCTTCTCCCCCGGGAAGCCTACTCCCCTTCTATTTGCTTTTTTAAATTATTGGGCTGGAAAACATAAATGGGCTAGAAATGCATACATAAAAAAATTAAACAGGCTTTTCTATACGTAAAATATGACGTTCATAAACTGATTATATACACACACACACACACACACATATATATATATATTTTTTTTACTTCACCAGCCCATTTTTACCTACTTCGGACTGTGGACTCTGTATCATATGACAGACTGCCAAAATGTGAGAGCTCAATTATGAGATAATCCCACATACAACGAAAACATCTGGACGTGTTCTTCTTAATCTGATTACTTCCACAAATATTCACTTCTGAACAGAGTCTGAAGCACAGGCCACACTACCCCAGCTAGCCCCACAAAGCTCTCGGAAAGCAGACACAGGTGCTGCCTCCTCGAGAAGCTTTACTGCACTCTGCCAGAAGCTGTCCGAGCGCACCAGCGGAGCTGCGTGTCCGAGCACACCAGCTGACTCTCCCAGAATGCCCCAGCCCTCTGCTCTGCACAGCTCTACGTGCACGCGCTGACGAAGGACCCCAACTTTTCAGTCGATGAGGCCTAGCTCAAAACCAGAAAGGGACTTCCAATATCAAATGCCATTTGTCAACAAGTTGCAGTATCAACTTCACACCAAGACTATTTTATTTTATACTATTTTATGTTCTTTTTCAAAAACTAAAATATTGATAAGATCAATTCCTCTACAATGTTAAAAAAAAAAAAAGACTTAGCAATCTCTTTAATACAAAACTATTTGTAGACATCTCTCCAGATGACCTGAATTTAGAAAGTCTTACCTGTCCTAGAAAAACAATAAAAAATTTTGAGCTTAGCTTGGAAACCAGTAAATCCAGTTTAAACTAAGATTAAGCAACAGCTCAAGAAAGTTATTTTGACAGTCATTCAACCATTTTCCACTCCAAAATCTGAGAAAGGCACTTGGTTGTGACATCCCAGGTAGAATTGTACTAGAACAAATGGACACAGCAGTGCGTTATAGTCAAAATGATTCTAGTATTATTTTCAGTGATTTGGGATAATTCACATGGTAACAAGGATATTGAAGCAAACTGCTAAGATCCTCTTTGGACCATTCATTATACAACTGAGCAAATCTCTAGGTTAGTATTTCAAACATTTATTTCTGAAAAAAACTGTAAATCCTCAATTGTAATGGATCAAATTTGGGTTTCTCCTCCGTACTTCCCCAAAAGAAAGAAAAAATTGGTTTGGAATGAAACAGAAAAGAGGAAGCTTACAGGGAGCTGAAACTAAAATTATTGGAAGAATGAGTAAGCTTCCCCAGGTGGCTCCTTAACAACCATCTGCTTTAAAAATTGGTTTTTAACTAACTATAATGTGTGGAACTTATTTGATCTGCATTTGAACAAATCAGCTGTAAAAAGATACTTTTAAGAACCAGGAAATTTGATTATGGACTGGATAATTCATAACATCATAGAATTAGTATTAATTTTGTTAGGTATGACATTGGCATTGCATTTATATAACATGTGTATTTTTTTTAAAGATGAAAATTGATTTCTGAGAGAGGTGAGAACTAAGTCTGAGGTTTACTCTATAAGTAGTGCTAGTCACTCAGTCATGTCTGAGTCTTTGAGATCCCATGGACTGTAGCCCACCAGGCTCCTCTGTCCATGGGATGCTCCAGGCAAGAGTACTGGAGTGGGTTGCCATGCCCTCCTCCAGGGGATCTTCCCAACCCAGGGATGGAACCCATGTCTCCTGAATTGCAGGTGAATTCTTTACTATCTGAGCCATCAGGAAAGCTCATACTCTATAAATAAGGGAGAGACTGAGTAAATGTGACAATAATTAACTGTTGTATCTGAATAATGTATCTATGGGGCTCACTGTATATATTTTTTTGTATATGTTTAAAACTTTGTTTAAAAAAAAAGTTTTGGGGTTTCCCTGGTGACTCAGTGGTAAAGAATCCGCCTGCCAATGCAGGAGACGAGTTTGATTTCTGGTCTGGGAAGATCCCGCATGCTATGGGACACCTACACCCATGTGCCACAACTACTGAGTGTGTGCTCTAGAGGCTGGGAGCTGCAACAACTGAGTCCATGGACCACAACTGCTGGGGCTTCCCTGGAGGCTCAGACGGTAAAGCATCTGCCTGCAGTGCAGGAGACCCGGGTTTGATCCCTGGGTCGGAAAGCTCCCCTGGAGAAGGACAGTCTTGTCGACATTCATCTTTTCTCATCACACCTTTTCCATGTAAATCATCAATATGCCAAATTCAGAATAGAAACTGCTGGAAAAAAACAAAGTAGCAAGAAGAAAGTTGGAAACAGTGAAAAAAGTTAAGGAAAGGATAAAAATAGTCAATGTAACACTTTTTAAGTTGAAAATTTAACAAGTAATCCTCCCAAAAGCAAAAAGGTCCTTTCTGAAGTACATACTCCAAACCTCGAATTCAACTGACAGGAGCTTACCATTTTTATCTGAGGATAACTCTTAAGTTTCTCACAGTGATTCTGCGCTGGAAACAACCCACTAATTGAGTCATACAGTGTCTTGCCACGCTGAGAAGGAAATACTGGTCTGAGTGCAATTCCCCAGTTTCCTAAACCATAAAATAGGAGTATTATACTGACCATAATGATTTGCCACAAGAATTAAAGGAAATTCCGAATATGACTCTGGCAGCTGGCAGTAGCTGTAAATTATAGAGGCAATTCAAACAAAAAGTATAATAAAAATGATCAGCAAGTATAATAAAAATGATCGCCATCAAGAAAGAAGCAATGTACATTACAGGGCCAAGGTAAAATAAAACAGAGGTCCCCCAATGCACCAGCTCCCATAAAAGGCTTCTCCTCCGTTCCTAGCCTTCTTCACAACACAGCACACCCCCAGGGAGACAGGAGAGCCACCGCAGGAGTGTATTCATACACAGAATTCCAAGTGGGCCACCTCTCAATTGTTTCCTACTCAAAGCAACCAATGCACGCTTCAGGGTCCGAAGTACTTGCTTTCAAATTCATCATCACACTACAATATTTTGAGATTGTTTCAAAGACTGACCTTAGTTTGACCATAGCACATTTATTTTTTTTTTAAGCTTTACAGCAAATACTAAGATAGAGGCATCTTCTTAAGAAATGGAGATAACCAGCAAAACCTCTTGGACAAAAAGTTTAAAAAGTAGTTTCATAGAATGAAAGGTGGACTTTGGCAAGGACTGCTGAGCAGGAAATGGGCTTCTAGGCCTGACCTGATGGCATGGGGGACCTCGATAGCATTCCACGTACCTGGACTTTAATGTCCTACTCATCTAAGCCCATCAGCTATTATGAAAGGCCAGGGTGGCTGCATTAAAACACCACAGAATGTATTAATTAGCATATTTTGTCCTATAATGTTTTCATGCCTGTTATTCTGACTTTAAATTGTTTATGAATACAAATCCAATCTATTATATTTTCCCATTAACTTTTTTTTCTTTTTTAAAGTGAAAATCAGGAAACACAAAAGTATCAATCACAGCTAAAAGTGCACAGACCCCAAAGCTCTGACAGCTGAGAGACTCACACACAAGTCACAGACTCAGGAAGCGGAGAGTCTCTATCCTAATCACTCCCGAATGCACCCAGTTGGTCTTGACCTCTTTCCTCCGTGTTTCCTGAATTTCCCACTGCTTCTTGGACTTCGCAACACATTTACTGTCAACTGCTCCTTCTCTCTCCGGAGAAGGCAATGGCAACCCACTCCAGTACTCTTGCCTGGAAAATCCCATGGACAGAGGAGCCTGGTAGGCTGCAGTCCATGGGGTTGTGAAGAGTCGGACACGGCTGAGCGACTTCACTTTCACGCATTGGAGAAGGAAATGGCAACCCACTCCAGTGTTCCTGCCTGGAGAATCCCAGGGACGGCGGAGCCTGGTGGGCCGCCGTCTATGGGGTCGCACAGAGTCGGACACGACTGACGTGACTCAGCAGCAGCACCAGCTCCTTCTCTCTCAACACTGCTCAACTTCTCTGTTGGTAAATGACATCACTATCTAAGATACTCCAAAATTAACATCCTCAATTTCTCCACCTTTTTCACTTGCTAGTCTTTATTATTAAATCAACCAGTGCCTGTCATTATTCCCTCTGTCAAATTTCCACCAGCACCGCCTTTTCATCATCTCTCGTCTGCTCCATAATTACAGCCTCCTAAATAATCTCCCTGCTCCCCTTTCTCTAGTCCTCCCGTCACCCTGCCTCTCAAATTATTCTTCCAAAATACAGGCAGGCTCAGGCTGCTACCCTCCCCAAAACCTTCAGAAGATTAGTCAACCTAAAAATAAGCCAAGACCATCCTATGTAAGACAGCAATCCTCCCACCCCCGCCCAACCCCTGAACCTGCTTTGTTTTTAGCAAGTACTTCTGACCTTCTAGATATTCGGCCTCCGGCCAGCTGAGTGAGGGCAGGGCCGTTATTTGCTGTCTGGTGTGCATTCTCTGCTGCAACCCTAGTACCTGTCAATAGGTGTTAAGTGTTAGTCGCTCAGTTGCGTCTGACTCTGCGCCCCCATGGACTCCAGCCCACCAGGTTCCTCTGTCCATGGAATTCTCCAGGCAAGAATGCTGGAGGGGGTAGCCATTCCCTTCCACAACAGATCTTCCCAGCTCAGGGATTGAACCTGGGTCTCCTGCATTGCAGGCTGATTGCAGTAGCATGTGAGCTACTAGGGAAGCCCCATCAACAGGTAAGTGCTCAATAAATATTTTCTAAACGAATTAATTTGCAAAGCACTGACAACCCTCTATTATCAGACACTAAACTTCCTTTCCAGGTTCCTCTCCCACAAGAGTTTCGTCTCTGAAATCCGTCAGCCAAATCTAGCCTCATCTCTTCTCATTCTTCTAGGCCAGTCTAGAAGTCAGCTCTTCTTTGAAGCATCTTATATCATGACTCCTCTGAGCTCACAACCCACATCACCTGTATCTTCCACGTTCACTTCCTTCTGCTTTGCTTTATGCTACCGCCAGGCTAGGGCATTTGGAGGGAAGACACTGTTTATGTCAAGCTTGTAGCCGCAGGATCTGGCCCCAAACACAGACACTGGTAAAGAGCAGGCAAACTGGGCGTGTAGCCTCATATCTTTTTTTTTTTTATAAAAATGAAAAAAACTTCTATGGTAACTTCTATGAAAACTTCCTACACTGGTGTCTGACACCTGGTAGGAACTCAGTAATAAGTCAAGTTGAATACTAAGGTTTTTTCCCCTGTTTATATCAAAAGGTAAGTAATCAGGGAAGAGCCAGCATTTGAGGCAAAGCCTCAATGTGAACTGTGAACTGGACTCTTAGACACTCTCCTTTGAGGTTATGATACTCCGAGACGGGAGAAGAGAAGTGAGCACAGCGGCAAGGCTGGAGGTCAGGGCAGAGAGGGGCTCTGACCCCTGAGAAGGAAACACCCACTGTCTAGCTGCAACAAGTAACCACTGTGAACTTCTATCCCTCCCTATCCAAAAGCACCGAGAGCATTACCGACAGGAAATACCAGCCAGTGCCAGGCAGCTGTAAACCCTTGGTAAATCTGATTGTCAGTTTCCTGAAGGGGTTTGCACGCCTGAATACATCAATCCTGAGGCCATGGGTCATAACTGCTCTGAAGGTTAAAAAAAAAAAAAAAATCAAAGACCAGAGTGGATTTGAAGAAAGTGCTTCAGTGTGTCCAGAAGTTTCCCTCAGAGCTCAAGCCAGTCCTTAAAGAGCAGAGGTTCTCTGTGAACTCTCCAAAAGGCTCCCAGAGCTCTGGGGGACATAAACCCAGGTGAGGACGCATGTAGGTGAGGAGCAAAGAGTAAAGCTGGGAGCCAGTCCCCTCTGTCCCTCAGCCCCTGCACCAGATAACCGCCCAGTTAGCCCAGAAAGAAAGCAACGTAATTTCTAGGCTTACCTTGATTTTGACATAACTATTATGATGATTGAAACTTGATGAAAAAAGATCATGAGTCCATGGACAACCTACAGTCCTTTGAAGCTGACTTTTCTCTAAGTTTGAATGGAAGGTTGAAATTCAGTGTTCACACATGCTTTAACCACTAATGTGGCATTCTCTTGTGAGCCTGATAAAGAATATTCCTATTATACTTGAAAAACAGTAAACTGCCTACGTTTCAGCTCCAGTTATATGAATTTCCAGAAACTGAAAATGAGCAGAAGTCTCTGAAGACAGGCTGTTGCTCTGAGCTACTGTGAAGCTCCACAGTGAAAGAGCTCAGGAAGGCAGCCAACCTTTCCCCTACTGAGTTCCGAGGGCAACCCCAAGGGTAGATGTTCCCAGTTATTTTGTAAGCCAGCTGCTCTGGCTTCTATGGGCACCAACAGGAAGTGTTCTAAAGGAATGCTAGGTCCAGTCTGGTGGTTTTGAGAGGCAAGGGCCATGTCGCTTTCAGCTCTGAATCCCCCAGTGCCTTCATGTAATATACACATACAGCTGTGTTTAATTTCACCTTGCGGAGGAGTGATTTCTCTACCAGGTGACAGGCTAATGGCACACATGGCCGGTCCAGTGGCTTGTCCGCTCAGAGTGACCTGTACAAGGAAGCCCATGAAGGGCCTTCACAGAATGGAAGCCCTCTCAGGACCCTCCAATCCCAAACTGGCCCCAGTTTCTGGCATGCTTCAGGTAAACTCCGTTTTCGAGAAGGCATTCTCGAACCAGATCCCCTCCACCCTTCTCGGTTACTCAACCCTCAACTCGGGTTTTCCAGATCTCCCAGGATGGTCTGGGAGAATCCATATTCCTAGGTGAGTTGAACCTGCTTGAGCAAAGTTCAAAGAATGAATGGGTTCAGAGGCAACCACCTGACCTGTAAAGTTTCAGTAGTTGTAATTCCCAGAAGATAGACTGTTACTCCATCAAGGAATTTCTTGAGGTAACGACAGGAGGGCTGTACCAGATGGGCTTATCTGCGACCTACTCTTCTCATGCTACCATTGCAGCATCGTACCCCAACGTTTCAATAATTTACATTCTGAAAATAAGTTAGTTTTTAAATTTAAAGGGGGGGGCGGGGAATGCAAGCAATCAAGCACAGCGTCAATCAATGACTCCTAGGACATCTACAATTAACAGTCATAAGGACATCAAACCAAGACTACCAAAAATGCTTTACGTGTAAATGCTCAAGTATCTGCCTGTCTGTTACTACTCAGCACCTAAGAGGCAAATAATATAAACATTTTTGTCCACTAAGATACAGTTGTAGCTAACATCTTTCTCATCAGAATCGTAAAACATGATGGAGAGGCCCTCAAAGGCAGAGCTTTCGCCAACGGATCCGTAATCTAAAGGTGACAGACACATCCTTTATCAAAGTGACACCCTTTTGGAAGAAATGGAAAAGTTAAAATGAATTAAGCACTGAATAATAACAGTGACACAACGTGAGTGCGCTGTTTTACACGTTAGTTCATTCATCCTCACAAATAACCCTGTGAGATGAGAACCATCTTCATCATCCCCGTTGTTGTAACAGTCGCGGAACATGAGGCAGAGAAACTTGCAGAAACGCGTTGCTTAGTAGAGGTAAGATCCCAGGGCCCCTGGCGTTAGAGTCTATGCCAAACTGGAATCACCTGGGGTGGGGGGGTGGTCCTTTCGAATCCCCATCCTCAGCCTGGTGTAGCTGCTATCCTTTGCAACCCAGCACGCACCAGGATGGTTGCCAGGAGATTCCAAGCAAAGTTCGGGAACCGCTAGGTCCGCGTGCGCGTCACCACTAGGGCATGAACAGGATCGCCAGTTGTGGCGTTTCTGTGGCCCGAGAGTTTCTTCACTGAGGCGCTGAACCCGACGTAGAGAGAGAAAGCAAAAGGGGAAGAAGAGGCGCTCAGTCTCCGCGCGCGGGGCCGAGCAAGACGCCGGGCGGGCCCCGGCGGTCTGAAGGGGACGACGGCCCGAGCCGGCAGGGGTCTCGGCGGCGTGGGAGTGGGCGCCGGGGCACCGTCCCTCGTGGGGCCGCGGGGGTGGGGCGCGCTCGCCTCTCACCCGACCCCTCTCGGGCCGGCCGGATCTGCCGGGGAAAGGTCACCCGACCCCCGGCCGCCCGCAGCCTTCCGGACCCGCTCCCGGCCCCGGCGCGCGGGTCTGAGCCTGCCCGGCGGGACCTAAGTTACTTCGTGCGGCCGGGCCGACGCCGGAAAGTTGGCTACTGTCCCCGCCCGGGCGCGGATGGGAGGCCCGGGGTTGGGTGAGGGGAGTGGCGGGCGCCACATGAGACCCCGGGTGCGCGGAGGCGGCGTCCCGGCTCCCCGGCCCGGCCGTGCTGGCCCCTTTTCGTCCCCCACCGTGTACCCACCCGGAGGTGAAATCCTGCTGCACGCTCAACAGCCGCTCGCGCAGGGTCTCCAGCATCGCCGCCGCGTCTCCGCTGCTCAGGCCGCCGCCGCCCCCCCGCACCTGTCACCTCACGCCCCGCGCCCCGCGGCCGGCCCCGCCCCCCACCTTTGCTCGTCCCCGCGGCGCGGCCCTTCCGCGTCCCCGCCCCGCACCCCGCGGCCGGCCCCGCCCCCGCCCTTGCTCGGCCCCGCGGCCGGCCCCGCCCCCCGCCCTTGCTCGGCCCCGTCCCCCGCCCTTGCTCGGCCCCGCGGCGCGGCCCTTCCGCGTCCCCGCCCCGCCCTTGCTCGCCCCCGCGCCCGGCCCCGCTCCGCCCCCGCCCTTGCTCGTCCCCGCGGCGTCCCCTTCCGCGTTCCCGCCCCACCCCGCCCCGCTCCGGCCTGCGCAGCCGCAGTAGGGCGCGCCGGCTCGGGCTGCTGGAAAAGGGGGCGGTCCTTCCCCGGCCGCGGAGACAGCCTGCCGCTCTGAAGCCCTGTTCTCGCCCAAGCCGGGCCGGCTGCCTTTTCTCTTTAAAACAGAAGCGGCCGCGTCAAAGAATGCTTTACATTCAGCGCTTCCTTGAGTGAGTGGACCTGTCGCGAACACTCTCCTGGGCTCTGGTTCCAGGATCTGAGCCCGCTGGCTCTGACCTTGGATTATGACAGTTAACCACTCAGCTTCGGTTTCTTCGATGAGAAAGTGGCGACTGTTCCGACATCCTGACTTTCCATTCTTCTTGTCAGCCTGTCCCAACAGGCTTTCGGTCCTTCGCACCGAAGGTGGAGGCCTTTGTCGAATCACCAGTGGTTTCCATTTGTTACTTCTCTGATTTTTTTCCTCGACCTCTCGCTGGTTCTCATGCCATTCCTTATCCCAGTCTTAAGACTCCATACTTGCACGCTCTCGGTCCATTCCTCCTCCTCCTCCTGTTTTAACTGCTTCTCCAGAGGCTACATTTGCAGCCTCCCGCCCTTCTCCTTGTATGCTCTCTGCCTGGGTTTTTCTATCCATTACAATGCGGTAAATTCTATCAAGGCACGGGTGACGCCCGAGATCTCCATCTTCAGCCCAGTCCTCCCTCCCCCTCCTTCAGTTTACACCAATTATTAACTCCACCTGTATCCAACAGGCATCTCCAAACCCAAAACACCAAAAATTGAAAATGTGATTGCAAGCTCACTTTCGAACCTAATCCCAGCCTCTTCCATTCATTAAGCGGCACCACCATCCACCTGGTTGCTCAAGTTAAGCCACCCGAAATTACCCAGTTATTCTTTTCCCCAGCTGCTGAGTATTAATTCATCAAGTCCAATCAACTCTACTTCTAAAGCATTGCTAGAACGTGCTCCTCTTTCTCCACCTTCACTAAAATCACCCTGATCCAAGACACCACCGTCTTTCACCAGGGATACTGACGGATCTGATTCTCCTCTTTCACCACGCACACCCCCATAATGCATCCTTGACACAACAGCCAAAGAGAATTATTTAAAAAGAGCAATCAGATCATGTCGCTTTCCTGCTTTAAATCCTTCTGTGCTCTTGGGGAGAAAGTCGAACTCCTCACTGGGCTTACAAGTCTCAAAATTTGAACCCTTCCTGACCTTCTACCTAAAGTAAGTACTATTCACCTATCTCATTCCTTGACATTTAAGCCACACTAACCTTTGGTGTTGGAGAAGGAAATGGCAACCCACTCCAGTATTCTTGCCTGGAGAATCCCAGGGATGGAGGAGCCTGGTGGGCTGCTGTCTATGGGGTCGCACAGAGTCGGACATGACTGAAGCGACTTAGCACCAGCAACCTTTGGTGTGTTGTGTGTTCCCTGAAAATCTCAGGTTCATTTCTTAGGCCTTTTCACAAGCTTTTCTCCAAATTATCCCACCACTGGCTCTGTGGCATTTGAGCTCAGCTTAAATATCGTCCTCTAACGTAGATCTTTTCTGATCATTCCAGTTACCGGCCCAGTCACTTCCCGTACATCCTGTTTCTCAACTTAGTACATGACATTATGTGACAATTTATTTAGTAATGCTTAATTAAGAAAAAGTTATCTGGGGTGTCCCTGGTGGTCCAGTGGCTAAGAATCTGCCTTGCATGTAAGCGACAGTAGTTCAATCCCTGGTCCTGGAAGATCCCACGTGCTGCTGGGAAACCGAGCCTGTGTGCCACAACTACCGAGGCCCTCTAGCCTAGATCCCATGCTCCACAACAAGGAGCCACTGCAATGGGAAGTCCATGCACCACCACTAGAGAGTAGCCCTCGCTCGCCCAGCAATGAAGACCCAGCACAGCCAAAAATAGATAGATATTTAAAAAGGAAGAAGTTGTTTATTTGCTCACACGTGTATTTTAAAACGGGGTCTGAGACTAGGGTGAGGTGGGTAAGGCAGGTGTAAAACTTAAGGGGGAACTAAAAACCTTAATAAATCAAGATAAATAATATTTTAATGCAATATTCAAAAAGTTTTAAATTAATGAAAAAAAATTGTGATGAACAAAATATCAACATTTTAAAGACAGGATCTACTAGGGGCTGAGATTGAATGAGGCAAATGAGAGGGGCTGTGTGAGGATAGGCCTTTCCTGGCAGAGCCGAGGTGACTATTCTGATTAGTGGTTTAGGGAATTAGGGCCCTGGCCCCATCTTCTCTTCTTTTTCTTGGGTGCAAACATCCAGTAAAGAACAGCCATTCTTCTCCATAAGGACAGGCTGCCAGGCGAGGAGACTGTGGTGACCTGTACTTTCTGTGACTGGGTGGACAAGTCTTATCCTGAGGTTCTGTAATAGGAGTTCTGCTTGTCCATGAACATAAGTCATGTGCTTCATCAGCCTTGCCAGAAATGAAAGTGATGGGTGCTTTATGCTGACTTTCTTCTTTCTTAGTTGAGACAAGTAATAGAGAGGGGTGCTATTAACTGAGTCTCCACCACCCGGAAATAATACCTGGTACAGAGTAAGTGATTTAATGATCCAGTCTATAGAGACAGATTCCTCAGTATCTAGTAGATGTGGAAACCACAGGTACTGAGGAACAATAAATAGTTTTCATTTTATTCAATTTAAATAAACTCCTCTGCTCATAAGCTTTCAATTTACTAAGTTTTACAGATTTCAATAAGGCACCAAATCAGATCAAAAAGAGTCTGCCTGTCACTAGAAAATAGCTTTATCTGTGCCCATTGATTTTTGTCGACCACTGCATTGTTAGTCTATAGCATGTTGGTCCTTCATTTTGAGATGTTTTATGGACATTCTTAATCCCATCATATCTGATAAACCTCAAAACAGAAGTTTTTAAAGTGCTAAAAAGAAATAATTATGAGGAAACAAAAGTAAATGAAAAAATAATGAAAGTGGAAAATGACAACTGGGACACGAGTTGTCTTATAGGAATGATTAAGGACCCGAGTTGAAGCATGTGACAAGTTGTGTCAGTTTAAGTAATAGTGGTCAGAAGCAAGGAAAGCTGATTGGCAAAATGAAAAAACAAAATTTTTAAGTACAGAGAACCAACCTCAATATTGGAGGCTATTGTGTGTTAGTCGCTCAGTCGTGTCCAACTCTTTGTGACCCCATGGACTGTAGCCCACCAGGCTCCTCTGTCCATGGAATTCTTCAGGCAAGAATACTGGAGTGGGTAGCCATTCCCTTCTTCATGGGCTTTTCCCTACCCTAGGATCAAACCAGGGTCCCCTGCATTGTAGGCAGATTCTTTACCACTGAGCCAACAGAGAAGCCTGGCGGACTATTGGCTTAATCTTAATTCAGCAATTGATTGAGAGTTGACTTGAGAAGATAATAGCTAAGCGTGGAGAAAGTCGTGGTGGTGAGACGTTTGGGGCGAGCACCAAAGCTGCTTAAGTAGCTCCCTGTGGCAGAGGTTCCCTGGGCCAGCAGCAGGAGCAACCCCTGGGAGCTCCTAGCCAACTCGGAATCGCAGGCCCCACCCAGACCTACTCAATCAGAATCTGAGGTTTAACAAGATCCCCACGTGATCCATATTTATTTAAATATGAGAAGCACGGCTCTAGGACACGGCTAAGGAAAGGGGCTTCCTAGTCTCAATGGATTCTTACTGTAGACAAAGTGTTAAACGAAGATTTGGTGGAACCAGAAGTAAAGAAAAGATGCTATAAAAGAACCCAGCGGACTTCATACCACTTTATTGGCAGAGATCTTTCAGAGTAATGGGAAAGGAACTATTGCCATTTGAGTACAAGAATCTTAGATTTGTAAAGGTATCTAACTTATGCTTGTAAAGATATCTGTAATGTGCTGTTATTAACTTACTTATAATAAAAAACAAGATTTTTGACATCTTTAATTTTTAAGAATTTAAAGACGCCAAAAGAAAACAAAAACAGTAAATTTTCTTGTGAAACAATTAGTCGTTCCAAGAATATAGTAAGCTAAATAAAGCTAGAAGGTAACATTAGCATGGCATGTCGAAAAAGAAAACAGGAACCAGAGAGGTGGAGGAGGGGAGTTCCAACAGCAGAGCAACGATTAGAGCCCAGGTGAAGAATGTAAAAGAAGAAGGAATGGTGGGGAGGGAATCAAAGTCTGAAGAAGAAAGCTCACAAACCAACTGCCGAGAGCCAACACACAAGACCCTACCCATGACATGGTCATGAGGGAGAAAACCTGACAGGCAGGCAGATCAGGTTTTCAGGGATTCCGAAAAGCTGCCCCCGGCGCTCACCTTAAAGATGATATCTGTCTTTCTGATGCTTGCTTCAATAGACTACTCCTTAATTTCTGTGACACAGGCAGAAGGCTTTCCCTGATCTCTTTCCAAATAAGAATCAATTTATAACTTTAAATTGGTGGTGGTATTTTATGAGATTATCCAGGTGGTGGATATTTTATGAGATTATCCAGGGTCAAAGAAGTGTTTTAATTTAAACTCCTTTGCTGGTAGTTTGTTAACCAAATGCATTTATGCCCTTGGTACTAATATGCATGATTGCTTATAATACCCTAATCATAAAATAACATAAAGAACCTGATCATATAAAGGCCCTAATAGACATAGAGCCCTTCGGGGGGTGAGGAAGTCCTATTAGAAAACACAAGAAAAATTATTCTAAAAGTAGCTATTGGGTTAACATTTGCTTGCTGTGTTTTTGCTCTTAATGTGCTAAGCTTGTGTTATAGAAACCACTGTTAATATAGTTATAGATCTAGAAAAATAAGAGCTTAGCCCTAGTGTGGTAACAATGAGATGGTTGCTAATTGTCAGCCAGGAGTGCTAGGCAGAGGCTGTCTCACTGAAGCTGCAGAGTCTGTGTGGGGTAAACTTCTCAGATAAACGCAACTGACAACTTCTGCAGAAGGATTAATTTTTGTGTCAACAAGGTTATACTTCTACTCTGTACTGTTGCCCTTTGAGACTGCTCCCTTTCAGTTAAGGTCACCATAGAAACAGAAAATAGGTTTACATTCACCTGACCTGCATAAAATGTTAGTAGGCCCCAAGGCCAGAAGATAATGTACAAGACCCTCATAAACAAAGAAGTATGCAGAAAACAACCTGGTTTAGTGAAGGACAATCTGATGTAATGTTAAACTATCTTCCCCTTAGAAATGTACTAACTTAGGGTATAAAAGCTATGGTAAAAAATAAAGCATTGCCAGACTCTGCTGCACCCCCCATCTGGTCACTCTCTCACACACTCTCTCTCTCTCCCTTGCAGACTTGGCCCTATCAAGGCTGGTCTCATGTGTCTTCTCTCTCTCTCTCGCCGACGCCGTTCATCCTGAGGGTACCCCCTGGATCCTGCTGGGGCTGGACCCTGGCAACCAACAAGACAAATGTTGGTCTTACAAGACTCCCAGCAAAGCAGGGCACGAGTGTTTTCACCGTGAGCCACACTGAAAGAAAAGTGAGGGACAGCTCAGCTGCATCTGTTTGCTTCGAAATCTCACTGTAATAAACTGTCATCAGGCGCCTAACCCCATCTTTCCTGCTCAGATGAGAGAAAGGTACTACACAGTACGTTAGAGGAGGAAACTTCTTTTATTTTTTGTCTATGTGGGATCTATATGATATGAAATTTTCATTAATAACCAAGTAACTCCGTTCATCCAAGTGTAGGGAGGGACCCTACATGACTAGAGGAGAACACATTCTATAATGTCGACAAATAAATGGTTTTCCCTGGAGAAAGTATATCTTAGAAATTACATCTTCTGAACCACTATCGAACTGAAATCTCTTTGAGTGAGAGAATTTAATTCAAACTGAAACTTTTAAATAAGAACTACTTACAAAAAATGATTGAGACAGTTATTATCTGTAGTTAAGTATCAGCTTAATATAGGTGGGGGGAGAGGAGAATCTCAGTAATTGAAAAGGATTGAGTAGAAGGGCAAACAGGAGGCCCCAGTCTCCTAGGAGTTCCTCTCTGTCCACAGGAGTTGCCCATGTCAGTGGAAACTGATACGGTGAAACTGATTCTAGCAGGAAACAAGAGAGCCGTTTAAATGCAGGTGAGTGGAGGGTTCTCAACCCTGGATGCTTTTGAGAATCTCTTGCTGCTGCTGCTGCTAAGTCACTTCAGTCATGTCCAACTCAGTGCAACCCCATAGACGGCAGCCCACCAGGCTCACCCGTCCCTGGGATTCTCCAGGCAAGAACACTGGAATGGGTTGCCATTTCCTTCTCCAATGCATGAAAGTGAAAAGTGAAAGTGAAGTCGCTCAGTCGTGTCTGACTCTGCAACCCCATGGACTGCATCCCACCAGGCTCCTCCGTCCATGGGATTTTCCAGGCGAGAGTACTGGAGTGGGGTACCATTGCCTTCTCCGTGAGAATCACTTGGGGAGCATTTAAAAAATACCAGTGCCGGCCCAATCTCTGGAGATGCTGATTTAGCTGGTCTGAGGCCACAGCTCCTCAGCCACACTGTTAAGACTTCCCAGTGGGCTCTAACTTTGAGAACAACCGAGCTGAGCACTGAGACCTGAGCTGCCTGCAGGGAACGGCAGCCGAAGCTCTGGCTGGAACAGCAGCTGTGACCTCAGAGTCCCCCGACCTCCCTGACTCCAGGATTCCAGGTCGAATTCCACCCTCACTCTGCCACTCCTTCAAACAGGCACCGGCCCCATCACTTCGTTTGCAATGTTTGGGGTGTGAGCCTGAGCCCCTGCAGCCACAGGGCGTTGGCTGACCACGGAGCGCTGTGTGAAGGAGAGAGTGAATCCAGGCGCCTCGTGGGGGAGGCTGAGGCTCTGCCCGGAGGGATGGAGAATGGGTGTGCTGGAGCTACCCCAGGGCATAGGACTGCCCCTCAGCCCTTCGATAAGAACGCTACACAGCAAAGGAAGAGAACCCTAGGAGCTGCCCGTGTTCTGAGACTTGGCTTCTGGAACTGGAAGGTTCCTGTTGTCTTTGAGAAACCACAAATGTTCTAGTGTCCTGATCAGCTCTTAGTAGCTGTCATTTCAGAGAAAAAATGGCCCCTGTCCCATCTCCTGACAACTCTTCCAGCCCCATTTATTTCTCTGTCTCTGACCCCTTCGCTCTCATTTTTCACTCTTTCTCCGCCTTGCTCTACCACAGGACACCTGCCGCCTGGTGACTTCAGCTTAGTGCCTTGTCTCTATGCCTCTCCCTTTCTGGCATAGCTGCCAACTGGGCCCCCCCACTCCCCGGGTGGACAGAGGAAGGTTCAAGATCATTTCTCCAGTTCTGTTTTTAACAGAACTCATGCTTTCCATGTCTGCCTGTAGCCCAAGGACCAGTCATAGCCCAGTCTACTGTAATCCAGGCCGCAGGGTCAACCAGTACAGAACATGGGCAAGGATTGCTTTCAGCCTTTTTTCCCACCTAAAAGAGGATTGTTTCTTAGACCTAGGAAAGGGGAAAACAAGCCTATAATAGCTAAATTAGAGAAAAAGTATCCAGAGTACCTGGTAATGAAACTTGAGTGTGTGCATGCATACTAAGTCGCTTCAGTCCTGTCCGACTCTTTACGACCCCATGAACTGTAGCCTGCCAGGCTCCTCTGTCCATGGGATTCTCCAGACAGGAATACTGGAGTGGGTTGCCATCCTCTCCTCCCGGAGATCTTCCTGACCCAGGGATCAAACCCAAGCCTCTTTCGTTGTCTCCTGCAGTGGCAGGCAGGTTCTTTACCACTAGCGCCACCTGGGAAGCCCCAGTGAAGCTGGTATTACTTCGGTTCAGAGGCTTACGCATTATAAGTGGTAAGTTTGCAAACACTGCCTTTATGATGTGCTGAGAATCTCAGTGAGGGGAGGGGAAGAAAGAAAGTAATTTCTTTCTCCAAAGTTCTTTCTTCTTCAAAGTTCTCATGGACAAAAACACAGGGCTCCTCTGCTGTAACTAGTGTATAGTCTCCATTTATACACAGAAATGCAAGTGAACAGATGTATTTGTTGTCTTAATAAACCATCGTACATGCCAATGAAAGCCCGTGGTGTACACTGAATAGTTTGTTCCTCCGTGATTGGAGTTCTGTTCCTGAAGTGAGTTTGATCACTGTGCTTTACGCAATCCTAATCAGCCACTGCTCGTCACCTCGTGGTACCCAGCCAGGGAACACAGCTCCAAGAGACAGTGAGCTCATGGATGGAGAACTTCTCATGAAACCTCAACTTTTTTAAATAGTGGAAATGTCACAGGAGGAAAAGTACTCCAAACAAGAGCCTCATTCAAAACCTCTGAATTGAAGCAACACAAGCTTCATTATCAGGTACACTGGGTACTTTGTCTCTAATTTAGCTATTATAGGCTTATTTCCCCCTCTTATAGGTCTAAGAAACAGCCCCTCATAATCTCCTTCTAGGGAGGAAAAAAAAAAAGACAAAAAGCAATTCTTGCCCATGTTTGATACTGGCTGACCCTGCAAGTTGGGTCACAGTAGATGGGGCTGTGACTGGTCCTTGGCCAACAGTGAAGAAAGAAATGCTGGGCTCTTAGGCTGAGCATCTGATGGGTTTGGGGGTTCCTTCTCCTGATTGCCCACTGCTTCCTACCATGCCTCCCTCAGTCCTGCGAGGCTGAGTCCTCAGGGTTTTCTGTAACATCATCTACTCAGCAAGCGACTGCTGAGGCCCTGCCCATGCCCGGCGCACTACGAGATGCTGGACACACTTTACTGCGACAACAAGGATGACTGTTACCCACTGAGGCAGGATTCTAAGCATGCGACCTGTGTCAGATGAGGAAATGAAGGACAGTAAGGCACCTCCCAACCTGGGAAGAGTTTCCAGTCTAGAGGAGAGGTGGTCAGCGTTTACATGTGGCGATGACAGCCCAGATGAAGGGTCACTCACCTTGACTTTGCTTTGAAAGAGTCCCAAGACGGAGCCTATTGTTGAGGGCCCCCCTCCCTGAGAAATTTCAATCTGGGCACATTGGTGCAAACTCCTGGAAGGTGCACGTGACTGGTTGGTGAAGTTTGGCATCTGGCCCGGCCTGCCTGGGCAGCTCCTGACAATGGCACCTGGCTCCGTGATGCCTACAGCTCTCCCGACAGGGGCTGAGCCCAGCTGGCCTGGCTTCACAGACTGGCAAGACCCGAGAGGGAGGGAACAGAGGAGACAGAGAGCTCGCCTGGGTCAGGAGCAGAGTAAGGGAGCAGGGGGACCTGTCCAGGCCAGGCCTCCTTGCCCTCTGCCCTCTGGAGAGGAACAGGAGAGGGTTACACAGCCCCTGCCTGGGATCCACGTAGAGACTCCCTTTCCTGGGAACTAGAGGCTTCCCAGGGTAAATGTGAATCAGAGACCTGGGAGGACCCCAGGCGGGCCTGAAGGAGGGGAGGAAGGTTCAGATTGGGGAACCCGTCCTCCCCACTGGCCAAGCCGACATGCTCTGCCTCTGCGTTGAGTCACAATGAGGCACCCCAGGTCAAACACAAGGACTAAGGCACTGCCTGCGGAACTGCAGGACAGCCAGCATCCCGAGTCCACTCCACGGCGTGGGGGGTCTGAGCAGGGCACACAGAGCCCACCAGGGTTTGCCAGTAGAAACAGCCTTTCACGGGGTCCTAGCTGTAGTGCGTGAGATCGTCCCTGTGACACACGGGATCTTTCATTTTGGGGCGAGGGCTCAGCAGTTGCTAGTAGGCGGGCTTGGTTGCCCTGCAGCATGTGGGATCTTAGTTCCCCGGCCTGGGATGGAATCTGCGACCCCTGTGTTGGGAGGCAGATTCTTAACCACCGGACCACCAGAGAAATCCCCAAAAACAGCCTTTCCAAAGCCCCACCGGACTTTTACTCACTTCACACTCTCTGAGAAAGGATTTTCAGGAGGGGCGGGTCACACTTCACAAGGGTCTGTATCATTTTACTGGGAGGAGCACATGGCAGGGTCTTAATGGTGGAGACAGCAAGTCATCTTGGAGCAGGTCTTCTGGAAGAATCATTTGCATGACCCTTTATTTTATGCAGGTCAATGCAAACAGGCATCACTTGTTTACAGAGAAAGGGTGTAATACGCTTTGGTGGGTGGATCTTAAAGCTTGTGGGGAAGAGGTTTACAAATTTGCATAAAATCTCTGGAGTCTCTGAAAGGGTAGACGCAGTAAAGTGTCTAACCCCTTCCTCTTTGAAGTCACCCAACATATAAAACATCTCAGGGAGGGTGAACTGTCTCACTGAGGTCAGATGACAGGAAAACTTCAGACTAGAGGGACCTTGGGGAGATCACCTTGGGGGAAACAGGAGTAGGGGAGGTTGGGGCAGACAGGTTTTTGCTGGTCACCTGGGCCCCCAGCGCAGCTTGAATTCTACCAAAGGGCTATTTTGGGTGAAGTGGAGGTTGCATTCATGCATGCATGCATGCGTGTGTGTGTGTGTGCATCTGTGTGTGAACAGAGGTCTGAGTCACAAAGCTGATCTCGTTGGGAGCCCAGCTGCCTTTAGCAAAGAATAACCAATACCTGATAATTAGGAGTTATCCTCTAGCCTCCTGGGGGTGAAGCTGAATTTTGACTCTAGCCAAGATAACGCTAATCTGGCTCTTTGAATTAAGACAATCTCTGAGGTTTGGGATTTATTATGGGGGAGGGCCCTGACTGAGAGAAGAAAAACCGTTCAAGTGATAGGCAAATTGGAGGCTAATTTGAGCAATAATTTTATCCCAAGCTGGTGAAGCAGAATATTCTGGCATCTTGAAGGAGGCAGTAAGTCAGAAACGGGTTAGGGGCCCCACCCCTTGCTTGTATTCCTGTGAGGTACAGTCTGGGAGATGTGGGTCCCGAGGATGATTTTCTGAAGTGCCTTGTCTACCCTTGGGGAACCACAAACCATCCTGTCTTCGTCTTTTAATCCAGGGCATCGCCACTAAATGTTTGCAATACCTTATTGCATCTTCATTCACGCAGCCCTAAATCAAATCAGATCTGGGAGCTTCTCCCCCAGGCCAAATGGAAATCAGCCAGGGATCAGATCCAGCCTTCAAACCAGTCCTCTTTTTTTTTTTCCCTCTTCACTGTCACCTCCTTAAGTGCTATTAGCATTTTACCCAAACCTGATGATATGTTTTGAGTGGGGAGAGAGTTTCCATTAACTCCCTGTTTCACCCATCACTAAATTTAACCTTCGATATAAAGTCTCAAGTTCTTTGCCCTAAAAATAGCTTGGGGCTGAAATGGGAGCAGAAGTGAGGATCAGTGTCAGCTGTGGTGTCCTCAGAACCCCACGGATATTAAAGGTCAATAAACTCCCCTTGTCCTGCCCCTGCTTGGCCTCCACCTCCACCCTCTGGGGGTCCAGACACATCACTGCTCTTCCCAATCAGAACTCACCCACCTCAGTGAACACCAGAGAGCATGGGCTGGGGGGGTGGGGGCAGGCGCTATTCACTCAAACGTTTTGGAAAACTGGCCAATCTTCCTTCGGAATTTTGACCTTATAGTTATTTTTGGGGGGGGGGTGGAGAAGAAAACAAATATTTATGATAGGCTTCTTGTCAATAAACTCTATACATAAAGTGCTTTATCAACTACTTTTAGTAAAAATGCTAAATGACAATGGTTGATGTTAAATATATCCTTTCGAGGGCTTCCCTGGTGACTCAGTGGTAAAGAATTCACCTCCCAAAGCAGGAGACATGGGTTCGGAAAGATCCGAATGCCGTGGAGCAAGGAAGCCTGTGCAGCACGACTATTGAGCCTGCGCTCTAAAGCCCGGAAGCCACAACCACTGCAGTCCCTGTGCCCGAGGGCCCGTGCTCTGCAACAAGAGAAGCCTCCGCAGTGAGAAGCCTGTGCACCAAAACTAGAGAGGAGCCCCCTGTGGCCACAACTAGAGAAAAGTCCACTCAGTAATGGAGACCCAGCACAGCCAAAAATAAATAAGATTATAACATACTTATATATACATATTTATATATGGATGTATATATGTATCAGTTCAGTCCAGTCGCTCAGTCATGTCCAACTCTTGGCGACCCCATGGACTGCAGCACGCCAGGCCTCCCTGTCCATCACCAACTCCCAGAGTTTACTCAAACTCATGTCCATTGAGTCGGTGATGCCATCCAACCATCTCATTGTCTGTCATCCCCTTCTCCTCGCACCTTCAATCTTTCCCAGCATCAAGGTCTTTTCTAATGAGTCAGTTCTTCGCATCAGGTGGCCAAAGTGTGTGTGTGTGTGTGTGTGTGTGTGTGTGTGTAAAAATCCTGTTGAAAACTTAAGTTCCAACTATTAAAATAGCATATCAAAGTGTTTTTTGTTCATTTTTCACAAAACTGAAATTTCTAGCATTCTTAAACTACACACACACACACTATTTAAAGACACAGAGGAACGAGTGGGTTGCAGTAGAGTTCCCTGCACTGGCATTCGGTAGGTTTTAAATTATGGTCTTATGGGGTCAAGGGGGAAAGTCTGGATTTTAGACTTACTGCCCACGGATACTTCAGTTCTATGTCTTCTCTTTTGCTGAGCAGTAAAATTAACTGGTTCATTTCTAGATGGTACATTAGAGGCACAGTTCTAGGTCATGACTTTAGCCTAGTGTTCATCTGACAGATGACTCTGGAGAACTCGCCTATTAGTAGCCAATTTGTTAAGAGTCGATGACAAACAATCTAAACTATCTACTGTTCTCTTGATCTAAGTCACTGTAATGCCAGATGGTGAGCCCACAGTACCCTTGCTCTCCCGGCCTGGAGGCTGGTGGTCTGGAAGCTACCAAGCTTCTTCACAGCAGTACTGTTCTGGGGTTCTGAGCTAGGATGACGTGTACAGATACAGCTGATACTGCTAGGTGCATAGACGCCAGCTTCCAAAAACAGCTCTTCATGCTTATTTTCGAAATCTACAGTGTTTGCCAATACAAAAACTTTGAGGGTACACAAAGATTGTCATAAACTGGACCTTTTAAAATTCTCACTCTGCAAAACTGGAGTCATTTTTAGCTGAATTTCCAAGTACCATGTCACTGTTTCTTTTTTTTTTTTCATATCAACGTTCTGATTGTTCTTAGCGAACCTCATAATTAGTCATGTGGATGATTTAAGGTCAAAATATATCAGGCTGTATTCTCACCTTTTAGAGTTTTTTAAAAAAATGAATAAAGCAATAAGATAAATTAACTGAAGGAGACATATAATCTCATTTTTTTACATTATAAAGGTGTCATGGGTGTGGCTTTCTTGAAACTTTTATGACACACACAGACATGCACAAACACACACACGGTCCAGTCCAGCTTAAGTCTCCATCCTCCAGTCCTACCCTCCTGAGGCCCAGGCCTGGCCCAGGCTCTCTGGGCCCTCTGAGGAGAGAAAGACAGACAAGTGGACTTGGGCTGGGCTTTCACTTTTGCTCCTCTGCCCTCTTCTGCTTTTAGGTTCTCCTGGGGGGTGGGGCAGGGAGCTGGCAGACAAACTAAAGGAAAAGGGAAGGATGCTCTATTTAACAGGGCACAGGCAGGGTCCTCTGCAGAGGCCCGGAGGCCCCCCGCCCACCCCCTGTCTCCAGCAGTGCCCTGACCTGGGCAGTCCAACTCCCCTCTTTCCCCCTTAGCCTCCAGCTTCCCAGCAGACAGCCCTCTGACGGGACCACCTCAGAGGAACTCCCCACGTCTCTCACGGCCCGTGGGAGACTGTAAGGTATCCCTTGAGTCAGTTAAGCCCTTGTTTATCTGTACTCCACAGAGGCAGGGGGTTTGAGCCAGTTAGTTAATCAGTCAGACTAAATAAAGATGTGAGGCAGACATGATAAAAGCCACTGTGCCTCATTAAGGGCTTAACCAAATTACATGCGTGAGAAGTGATTGTTTGCTTGATGATGGAACTCCCCAGGCCAGGTCGCTCAGAATAAATCCCACCAACAAAAAATCAGAGTCTAAATGATGCGTTATAGACAACACCCCAGCTGAAAAAGCCATGCTCCTAAGGTTTATGTCAGTGTTTAGAAACCCAAGATGCATCTTCCCCCAACCACAAAGTTACAAACAGTCATTTAGTCTCAACGCCTCTTCTACAGGTTGCTGGTTTAACCCCCAAGGTGGCTGAATGACAATCAGAGCCCGAGTTCTGGGTGGGGAGTGGGAAACCGTGATACGTGTGTTGAGGAGGGTCGATCCTAATGGCCCTCCTCCATCTCAGGGCTCCTCTTCCCCAGGTCTCTGAACCTTCATTTGCCCCAAGCCCCTTGCACTTGACCTGGGTCAGCCTGACTTAGCTAGTGCACCCAAATCACCAACCCCCTCCTCCACCTCTTTACTCAAACCCTCACTGAGATGAACAGGAAAGCAAGCAGAATTAATTCATTCAAACTAACATTGGATTTTCTAGCGGCCCTTTCCTTTCTAAGAGTGCTTAGGTCTTTGGAAAAGGATGCTCTGGGTCTGGGATTTCACCTGGCTGTAGGAGTCTGCAGGATCAAACAGGGTACAAGATAATAATAGGTTATTCTCAAAGGTTGTCTCAGACTATAATTATTCCTCTTTCTCAACTGCCTTTTAGCCTCTTGGGGCAAAACAAGCCACTTCTGGCAGCACAGCAGCACACTACTGCCCAGCCCACACTCTGCCCTCCAACCACCTGCCTGATTATTCTAAGAAAAGACCCCTCATTTCACTACAGGTATTATTCTTCTGGCGAGTCAATGTTGACTTTTGTAATAGATATGTGTTGCTTTTGGCAGCCCGCAGCCCTTTTACTTTCCTGGGGCAAAACCAGTCATTTGGAAGAATCACCTCTCTCCCACTGGGCGTATTCAAATGGGATATGTTTAAATAGTGGTCATCTTTTCTCTGGCCAGTTGCCGAGAAAACTAACCCACTCCAGGATTGTTGGTGTCATTCTCCTTAGCGGTGAAAAGACTGAAAGTGGTCGGACTGGTTCATCCTTTTGAGGATGTTCAGACAAGACCATTTAGTAATCTCTGCTACCCAGGCCTTCTGGAGGTGCCTGGGCCTGTCTGTTCGGAATCAGCCCTGTATCCCGCTGAAAGATCCATTTTGTTCAAGTTAGGTAGAGTTGATTTCGATGCTTGACACAGAGAACACCTGATTGACACAGCTCATGCTCTAGCTGTATCATGAGCCTGGGCGGGTGTGCATGCTTAGTCGTGTTTGACTCTGTGTGACCCCATGGATTGCAGCCCGCCAGCCTCCTCTGTCCATGGGGGTTCTCCAGGCAAGCATACTGGAGGGGGTTGCCATGCCCTCCTCCAGGGGATCTTCCCGACCCAGGGATCAAACCCAGGTCTCCCACATTGCAGGCAGATTCTTTACCAGCTGAGCCACAAGGGAACCCCCCTACTACTCCACCCGGGGCCAACCTAGGAAGTCTCTGGGTCTCTGATGTTTCTGTTATTTGATTTCTAAATGTCTGATGAAAGACTAGTGAAACCTGTCTGCCTCCTCCCTGTTAACGTTTGGTAAGGAGAGTCTTCCATTGCCTCTCAGGCATTTCAGAAACCAGTTTCCCCAGATTCTATTCACTTCTAGCCAGCCCTGCCTCCCAGACTTACTTAGCAGATTTTATTGCATTTGTCTGCAAAGCTTTGGTTATATTTGTGCACTCAAAAGAATATGTTATTGGTTGAATTTCTACTAATATAATAAAGTGAATTGAAAAAGTTAAGGGCAAGTTGGGTGCCATCTTGCATTCATTTCCCAGTGAAGTCAAAGACAAAAAGATTGGAGATGCCTCAAGTCCAGATAAGTGTGGGACTCCCCGGGTGGTCTGGTGGCTAAGACTCCATGCTCCCAGTGCTGGGGGCCCAGGTTTGATCCCTGGTCAGGGAACTAGATCCTGCATGCAGCAATGAAGATTCCCTCGTGCCTCAATTAAGACGTGGCACAACCAAAAAGAAAAAAAAAAAAAATCCAAACAAGTGCAAGTTTCATTTGTCCATAAATTCACTTGCCAGTAAACTGCCCTTTATTCACGATATCCACATTACAAATTATGCTACCTTTGTTTTTTGAAATTACTGTCAACTGTCTACAATTCCTCAGTGAGCTTAAGGTGTTCCCTTACCAGAGGGTCTTGTTGTTGTTACAGGATGGAAATGCTAGGATGTAAAAGCAGCTCAAACTAGAGTATAGGGTGGAGTCAAGAGTCGAATTCAAGCAGCCTGACTTTAGGGTCACACTGTGTCTCCAAGAAGGAAGGGACTGGGTGTTTTCACACTGAACTTTGTTTGCTTAATGTAAGAGGCTGCCAATCTAACCCAAATTCTCCCCTCTTCAGCGAAAGTCAACTGTAGTGTGGAACAAAATATTTCTAAATTTCCAAAATGAGGAAAAAATGTTTTGGGGAGTTGAGTGGGCTATGTTCTAGGTGGGCTCCAAAGCTGGCCCCCCAATCCACCGTGCATCTGAGCTTTCAGACCCTTGTGTAGTTTCTTCCCCTTGAATCTGGGCTGGTCTTAAGACTTGATTCTTTTAGCTTGCAAACTTGGTGCCTGTGTAAATTCTGAGGCTACTTCATAAAGGGGCTTGCAGCTTCTACCTGGGTCTGACCCCCCTAGACAGTCATGCTGGGAGGAAGGCCAAGTCAGTCATGTAGAGAGACCATATGGAGACAGACAGACAGACAGCTGGCCAGTCTCTAGCTCTTCCTCACATCCCCGTTGAAGAGAAGAGGACACACTAGTGTTGAGATTTTATTTTGTGCCAGACCCTGTGCCAGGCTTCCCAGTGGCTCAGTGGTCAAGAACCTGTCTGCCAATGCAGGAGACGTGGGTTTGATCCCTGGGTCGGGAAGATCACCTGGAGAAGGAAATGGCAACCCACTCCAGTATTCTTGTCTGGGAAATCCTATGGACAGGGGAGCCGGGTGGGCTACAGTCCATGGGGTCACAGAGTCAGACATGACTGAGCAGCCATTCTGTGCCACTTTCTTTACATAAATTGCAGGTGAAAAGGATCAACTTGGCAAGCTGGTCCATTTTCTACCACTTCACTCTCCCATATCGACGAGGAAGAAGCCCATAATGTCCAGCTTCATTTAAACAAAACTTCTTATCTGCCAACCTGATCTCCCAAACCAAACCACTGGTCTTTCTTTTTCAGAATGGTTTCTCAAAACTTGTGACACAGAATGGCCAGAGAAACACAAAGATGGAGAGACTGGAGTTAAAGAGAAGGGACTTTTCAAAAGAAGTTAAGTCACCTTGGTAATAAAGTCTGGAAAGAGATGGGAGATGGAGTGGGAGTGACAGAAAAAGCAAGGCAGGGTGGAGAATATTCTTTGGTAGGAAATGAGAAACTCCAGATGCCAAGGACACAAGTGAATCAGGTAGAAAAACAGGCAGTTATGAGAAATACTGCAATTGGTTATGATAGGACTGCTTTAATGCTGGAGACACTTGAATAAAATTGGAAT
Organism: Cervus canadensis; assembly: GCF_019320065.1. Taxonomy (NCBI): domain Eukaryota; kingdom Metazoa; phylum Chordata; class Mammalia; order Artiodactyla; family Cervidae; genus Cervus; species Cervus canadensis. The sequence goes on from NC_057413.1 coordinate 10,497,293, forward strand.
TACTTTCCCATGATGTTTATCCTTTAAATTCTGTTTCCTCTGGAACTGAATCAGTGGGTGATGGCTTCAGTTATGGCTACACGTCTCATCTCATTTAATTCTTTCAAGAATCTCACATGGCGTGTATTACTGTCCTTGTTTAATAGATTCAGAAACTAAGGCTCAGAGAGGTTACATGACTTGTTTAAGGTGATGTGGTGTTAAGCGGTAAGGCTGATTTTTAAATCCAGCCCCTCTGACTCCCAAGGCCATGATTTTCCAGCTCACCATCCTGCAGTCAGCTCCCTAAAACTATAGCTTCTCTTCATGATACTGTTTCCTTTCTTCTGCTCCTGAACCCACTTTATTGTATATCACAGCATTGTCACTGGGGATCCCGAGAGGGATATGAAAGTGGAGAAGATGACACAGTAAATACTTATGTGAATTTTACATGTAAGTACCTATTTTAAAAATCAGAGACAGTCTATACTTCCCTGTATTTTGTTAATGTACCATAGCCTGAGTTTATTTACAGTTTCTAATAGCAGGTTTTTAAAAAAAATGGCACACATGAGTGTCAGATAATGTAATTGCTTAAAACTTGGTTGTGTGTCCTTTATCATTTCAATTCTGTTGTGATCTATTGAGTTTTAAAGCAACTAATTTGACAGAATCTACACGGTACACGGAAGATAACATCCTAAGGCTACCTTGGAAAGATACCTTTTAACAATAAAGCCTGCTTCTGTGTGTTACAAAGTCGGATACAAAATACTTGACAAGAAATACTTGTCAAGAATCCTTGTCAAGAGAAGGAGATTGGATTCTGATTCTCTCTCTCTCTTTTTGATGCCGGTAGTTGCCTGCTAACCTTTCCTGATCAGCTTGGTATCTATGTTCCTTTAAAAAGGAGCAAAGCCATTTAGCATTCTCCCGGCACATTTGTGTCTGTCATAATGCAGGTATGCTCTGGGGAAAGAAATGAGAGATGTTAGTCTGTTAGATGAATCAAAACATTCATCCTGAACTTTCATGACCAAAAAAAAAAAAGATGAGGTTGCTTCTTGGTGGTATTATGGATTTCCTATTTAAAATGTAAAATGATGATGTTTGGAACGTCCTCTTCAAACAGGAACACATATATGAAAGCAAATCCTGATCACACACGAACACACTGCTGGGTGTGTCGTGACAGCCACCTTTTGGCAGTGCTCACCTCCAGCAGAGCGGAGGCCTGGGGAGATGGGGAATCTCAAACAAGCCAATCTGACAATGTAACAGTCTTGCTTTTCTAATTAAAGATCTGGCAGGAATGCTAAAATAAGAATTGGCAGTAATCTGTGAATTTTTAACTATTCATATTTTCTCATGCCTGTTTCTAAAATTTCCTGATAGATGTCAGAATTTTTTTTTTTTTTTTTTAAGGAGTAAGAGAGGTGGGACAGAAAGGGTGGGATAAGCACGGGCTTGGCTTGACCTGGGTTTAAACCCTGGAGCTGTCATTTTTCAGGGGAGTAAGGCTCCCCCGAAGAAATTTCCTTAATGTCTCTGAGATTCTGTTTCCCTGCCTGTAAAATGGAGGTAAGAACATCAACCACAGGTGCCGTCGTGAGAGCCCAGATGACACAACAGGTGAGAGTCTGTGTCTGGCCCCGAGACGTACACAGGAGGACAAGAAGCCACGAGTCCCCTTCCTTAGAACTTCAAAGGTAGAAAGGAAGATAGGGCAGCAATTTTAGCCTGAAGCCTTAAGGGACATATCTATACTTATTATTTTCTTAGATTTATTAGTAAATGGTCATCTTCAAGGCCACAAAAGTACACTGGGCTCGGAGCCAGAGACCAGCGTTTAATTTCAGGGTCCAGTTAGGACTTCTTAACTTTTTGAAATGTTAGTCATCACAGGAAAAGAAAATACAAATAGCAGCATTCAGCTCCAAACCACTTATAGGGTGGTTGTAAATATTAACGAGTAATCAATTACCTTTAAATGCTTTGGAGAATTGTTCTGCACAAGTGTATCATCATGAACACAGAGGAAAAGGTTTATTTGTTAAGTGCGACGTTTCTTAAGAAACATTTCACTGAAGCTTGAAATACTGTCACCATTGTATTGAGACAGGAGGGAAGGGGGAAGGGCGTGACCTTTAAAAGAAAGACAGAGCTGTTGAGGATGTGACATAAACTGGTTAGAACCATTTGGCCCAAGATGGCATAAGATTCGACTTCCAGTAGAAAGTCGAACCTCATTATACACTCATTATAATGCATTAGCTAAATGACACACCCAGGCCAACTGTAAAAAGGCCAAAGGTAGACAGTGGCCCAATTCCTGGAAATCCTTGCCCTTTCCCCAAAATAGTTGGAATAATCCACCCACTTGGTAGCCTATGAAGTAACCGGCCCATGGAAACTAACCACCCTGTGTTTCAGGACCTCTCTCACCTTCTGGGATGGCTCACATTCTGTCTACGGAATGTGTAACCTGAGTAACCTTGCACTCACTTTACTATGGCTGACGCTTAAAGTCCTTCCTGCGCAAAGCTAAGAACCCTCACCCGGCAGCCTCTCCCAGGCACACACCTGAGACCTGGGACATGCCCACTCTCTCGTGCCATGCCCCATTTTCCTGCAACATAATGTCCAGTGACACACAGCCATAACCTTCTGAGAAATAGTTCTCTTAGAAAGAGGAAATGATTCCAGAGCCAGGGTGTCCTTGGTGGTGGTTTTACTGTGCTCATTGAAACTGCAAGCTTACTGAAGCTTGTTCTCTGCTTTGACCACAGGATAGCACAAAAGACAGCTTTAATTCTTATTGCCCACTTAGGACAATTTTTCGCATTTTCAGGACTTCCCTGGTAGTTCAGACGGTAAAGAATCCACCTGGAATGCTGGAGAACCGGTTTGATTCCTGGGATGGGAAGATCCCCAGAGAAGGGAATGTTTACCCACTCCAGTATTCTTGCCTCGGAAATCCCGTGGACAGAGGAGCCTGGCGGGCTATAGTCCAAGGGGTTAAAAAGAGTCAGACACGACTGAGCGACTAACATGTCATCTCATATCAGCATTTTCATAGCGTTGTGTTGCTGTATTAGAGCCAGCCTGCTGTGGTTCAGTCTTAGAGGCAGCAGGGTGGGGAGGCTTGGAGTCAAGCAGATTTGAATTTCCAACAGTGTCCAGAGCTGTGTGGTCTCAGGCAAGTTACTGAGCCACTCTGAGCCTGTTTCATCAACTGCAAAATGGAGGTGATAGTACAGCGTCTTGCAGGAGTTTTGCAAAATTAAAGTTTTAGATACAAAAAGAAGTAAAATTCAGCACCGGACATATAGTGGGTCCTCATAAATGTTTAGGGTATACAGACTAGAGAGTAAAGTCGCTCAATTGTGTCCGACTCTTGGAGACCCCATGGACTGTAGCCTGCCAGGCTCCTCTGTCCGTGGGATTTCCCAGGCAAGAGAACTGGGGTGGGTTGGCATTCCCTTCTCCAGGGGATCTTTCTGACCCAGGGATTGAAACGGGGTCTCCCACATTGTGGGCAGGTTCTTTACCATCTGAGCCACCTAGTCACTCATTAAGATTGTTCAGTAAATTAAAAAAAAATCAAAAGATAAATTATGCTAATGTTAATCTTCCCACATTATGGATGATAGTTTGGATTCAGGATTAGATGTGAAACATCTTTTAAAACATATGCAGAGCAGATAAATTAATAGCATGCCTTGAGAATCTTAAATTTTCTATTTCCTGACTTCTGGTGTAAAATTTGTAATAAACTGTGTAAGTTTTCTGTATGCTCCGTTTTCCTTTCCTTTTATTTACTTTCAGTGAACAAATAAACCCACAGCATTTTCAACCATACTGGTAATTAAAGCTGCAGGGGGATGGAGCAATAAAAATGAAACATTAACTCTAGTGATCAAAGGGAAGCCAGAAGCTAGGAGATGATACGATGAAGCTTCCAGAAGTCATTTAGGCTACTGATGTTGCTGGGATGCTATTACATGGTTATCTAGTGGGCAGTAGCCAATATATATATATATATATTGCATAACTTCTTCACCCTTTTGCTAAATCAAAATTGGAGAAATTACTTAGGGCATTCAACTATTCTCTAGAGAACATACAATTTCTTAATTACCTAACTAGAAAATTCGTGTTCCTCTGGGGATTTCCTGGGAGACGTTATAGAAAGCCTCTCGTGGTGGAGGCCCCGGAGTGACTCTCCCACAGGAAATCAGTTCTCAGGTCCTGATGTGGCCATTTCTCCCTTCCCGGGTCTCCTCGCTCCTGTCCCTTTCTACTCCCACTCATCTAGGGGACTTCCCACCTGGCTTCCATCTCTCCAATTTCCCCCTACTTTTGCCTGTGTGCAGTCTGCTGACAGTTACCTTCATAAAGCATAAATCCAAACAGCCAGGGTCTTGCTCAGACACTCTCTGTGTCTCCCCACATCCTATTCAAGGTCCAGCCTCCTTCAAACAACAGTTAAGGCCTTCCATGATTTCACCTCACTTGACGCTGAAACTTCAATTCCAAGGTTTCTGTTATCACAGCCCCAGTGCCTTAACCTCATACATTCATTTAACAAACATTAAAAAGGACTGCAGATCCAGCACTGGGTGGATGCTTCCAGCAGGCTCAGAGTCTGCAGATGGGCTAACCATTTACAAAAAGTTACTGAATAATGTGCTGTTATACTTATTTACTAGATACTCAGTGAAGATTTCACAAGTTCCTATGACGTGCCAGGAATGAGCAAGGCACACGGTGGCCAGAGTGTCTAATGTTTCCCAGAGTCCAGGAAAGCTTCAGAGGGGAAGAGGCTTGAACTGAATCCTGAGAGATGAGCAGATGGCCTCCAGGTGGGGAATTTCAAGCAAGGACAAAGTCCACATTCAGAAAAAAAAAAAAAAAGGGCCTGAGGGTGGGGGGCAAAGTGCCCAGGACCTTGCTGGGATGGTTCCTCTGGCTGGAGCACCACTTTAACCGATCCCTTTCTTTCCTGGCTCTAAATCCATAGCACACACGTCTATGTCTGTTGAGTTCTAATCATCCTTCGGGCTTCGCTGGTGGCTCAGATGGTAAAGAATCTGCCTGCAATGTGGGAAACCTGGGTTCGATCCCTGGGTTGGGAAGATGCCCTGGAGGAAGGTATGGCAACCCACTCCAGTATTCTTGCCTGGTAGATCCCCAGGGACAGAGGAGCCTGGTGGGCTGCAGTCCATGGGGTCACAAAGAGTCAGACATGACTGAGCAACTACACACACAAACACACACACACACACACTCATCCTTCAGGCTCAGCTCAAGGGTCACCTCTTAGAGAGGCCTTTCCTATTGGTCCAGTCACCAGTCATTTACTCTGACAATGCCTTGTACTTTCTCTTCCTAACACAGTTAACTGTAAGAAGATAATTATTTAGGTAATTATTTAAGGTCTGTCTCTCCTGCCATTCCTGGCCCTGACCAACCCCTTCCTGTTATGAAAACCTACCAGTGTTTCAGTCAAGTGGATTGCCTACGTCTCACCAGAAACCGTATGATCCTGGTGTAGTGAAAGGGACACCACATTAGGTGGCAGAATATCTGGGTTCCAGGCCCTGCTTATCCCCTAAGACCCTCATTCTTTTCAGCATTCTCTACTGGATTCCTGTTATGTGCAAAGCACTGGATTAAGGGAACAGATCCTGCTTAGGTCTTAAATCTGTATCATGGAGAGAATACCTGATTTTCCTGGTAAATGAGGACCATGTATATCTATTCCAACTGAAAACCATTCTGTGATTATGAATTTGAAAGGTGGGTTGGAACAATGGTTCCTGGAAGGAGAGATGTAACAAATGAGTCAAAATTTTGAAGCCATTTGGGAGATGACAGGGGACACTAAATTACCATTTACCATCATCATTTCATGAAGCACTCCAAATTCAGCAGAACGAAAATAATAGAATGAAAGTCAATCCTTTAACTCAAATGCATGTTTGCTTTTTGTTATTAGCCTTATTTTCCTAATTTCTAGAGAAGCACTCGCTCAGAGGAGAGGCATCCACAGACGTAGAAATCCAGTCTCTCACCCACAGCTCAACGACCTGTGCTGTCTGAACTGTTTCTTGTTTCTGCTTCCCTAGATAACTTCTTGAGTTACTTGGCGCTCAAAGTTCTCCCTCCTGTGGGAGAGAAACAAGCGGAGAGAAGTTAGCATCTGCAGCCACGAGAGGGCAGACCTCAGCCTGAGGAGGTCCTTTCCCAGGCTGCAGTACCAGTCACTTCACTGCATCTCCCCTGCGTGTCCCCAGAAGGCGCTGCTGCTCTTAAGCTGCTTAACACCTGGTCATTTCTGTAACCAGTCCCACAGCTCCCTGCAGTTAGTTCCTCCTTTGAGCTGCAGCAAAAGTCTACATTATTTTAGAGACAAAGTTGGGAGGGGCACCTTATCTTCTTCAAGACACTGCCCTGCATCAGAAGCCCAGGAGAAGTTTTTTTTTTTTTTTTTCCTTTGGAATAAAATTCTGTAACTTGAGATCATCACTGGCATAAAAAATCCTTTCAAAATCCTTCAGGGTGCTGTATTCTTCTGAGCATTGAACCAGAAAGATTAACCAGGAGACGCTGGCTAGTCAAGGTTGACTGACCTATCAAGGGATGCCGGGGAATTTCTCTGTTAGTCAATTTCTTCAGGGACAGCAGGGTGTCAGTATTCCTTTCCTTTCTCTAGAGAGACGGGCATGATATCAGCTTTGGGATTAGACTTCTTACACATATATTCTCACTGTGTCCTCAGTTCTATGACAGAGGCCTTATGATCATCACAGTTTCATTATCTTACAACTCAGCCTCAGTTTTTTTCCCATTCAATTTCTACTTTACCAATTATAAATTTTCCAAAGGAAGGTTGATGTTAAAAACATGAAATGTTTAATCTGATCATAAGAAGCAGCTTTCCCTCTCTACCCCTCCCGACACTCATCTCTGGTTCTGCAACCCGGAGGTGGTCGTTCGGAATTCTAAATGACCAGGTCCCCCACATATCTCTAAGGAACGTGCTTATGCTATTGGTTCTTGGTTTATCATGTCTAAGTGTAAGAGTCTGAATTTCTGTTATAATAGATGAGAATTTAACTTTTTAAAGGAAGCCTCTCATGCAATGAAAAAATCGAAGCTCAGGAAGTTTAAGGGACTTACTCAAATTCACATACCAACAGAACAACTCACACACCATTAGAACCAATAGGGTAGAAATTAGGACCTGTGTCTTCTAAGTTAAGAGTCCATGTAATTTCCACCACCATGCTGTGGGAGCCAGTAGAACAATGCTGGTTACCTCACCCCCACCAACCAGGTTTGCGAGCACTTGGTATTCAGAGGCTGAGAGTGATATAATAAGTCCTCTTAAAATGGAGTTGCAAGATGAAATACAAGATGCCCAGTTAAATGAGTTTCAGGTAAGAAATAAATACTTTTAAAATATGAAAGTGAAAGTGTTAGTCGCTTAGTCATGTCCAACTCTCTGCAACCCCGTGGACTGTAGCCCACCAGACTTCTCTGTCCATGGAATTCTCTAGGCAAGAATACTGGAGTGGGTAGCCATTCCCTTCTCCAGGGGATCTTCCAGACCCAGGGATTGAACCCAGGTCTCCTGTAATGCAGACAGATTCTTTACTGTCTGAGCCATCAGGGAAGCTGAGTATGTCACAGATATTGCATGTGTTATACATGCTGAATTGTTTATACTTTTATTTGGTAAATCTGGTGATCCTACCTTAAAACTATGAATCCAGGCCTTCTACTTACTCTGATTTTAAAACTCTAGAACTATAGATATAGTAAGAGGTCTATGATTAATCCATGACAAAGAAATCTTTCTGAGACTGATATTATTCATGGTTTCCAAACAGGTAAAATATAAAGCAAACAAAACAAAAATATAGTTTTTAGGGATATAGACATATAAAATAAAATTATTAGGGATATAGACATATAAAATAAAAGAAAAGAAAGCAAATTAGTGACAAAATTCAGGAGAGTGGCTTTCTGGGAAGTGGGGGAGATGCCTTAAGGAGTAGTACATAGGGGGTTTCTAAGATATAGATAAACTGACAGGGCAATAGTGCTTATTTTCTGATGGTACATATTTCTATGCACTGTTTGTAGGCTTCCCAGTTGGTGCAAGTGGTAAAGAATCTGCCTGCCAATGCAGGAGATGCAGGTTCCTTCCCTGGGTTGGGAGGATCCCCCGTAGAAGGAAATGGCAACCCACTCTGGTATTCTTGCCGGGAAAATCCTATGGGCAGAGGAGCCTGGTTACAGTCCATGGGGTCGCAGAATCAGACATGACTGGGCACACACAGACACACATGTTTTATTCAAACTACAAAGAAAATAAAAGCATGTTCAGACTCTAAAATGAGACAGATTTAGGCTCTCATCTTAGGCTTAGATTCTTAGCCTCTCTGAGCTTTAGTTTCTTCATCTATAAAATGGGAATGATAATATTTAATTCCTAATTGACAATATGGTTTAGAAATAATGTAGAGAGCAGCACAGAGTATACACACATCGACATGACCAATCAAGTCCTGGGATAAAGTGGAGCACTGTGCCAGGACTTCTGCATCCCACTGGGTAAACTTTGGCCAGAAACTGTCTTATCTTCTGTTGGCCATTGCCTTCTTATCCAAACTCTTTCACTAGGCTGTATTTAAATTCTTGAAACTTGACATCATTTTAATGTTGAAATACTTCTTAAAAATAAACTTCAGCCCAGGAAGAAGCAGACTCGTGAGCTAATGAGATGATGTTTGTAACTAGAGAGTTAAGAAGAAAAGCCAATTCTCTGCTAATGTTAAGGTGTAGCTTCAAAGCACGGGAGACATGTAGGAGAAATCAATGAGGAAAAGCCTGATGGAAAGAGGCAATCATTCATGGACATGCAAAAATCAAATTATTTTCCTTAATTGTATATTCACAGAAGTCTTTCCTCTGATATTAAAATTATTCCTCCCAGTGGATAAATACATTTCTGTAAAACTATGAATCATGATTTTTTTTTCTATATTTACTAATATACTGAAGTCTTTTTGACTTATAAAGAGGACCAACTGTCCTTATCCAGAGATTTTTTTAAGTTATGATTTAATGTTAAATAAACAGTTCCTTTAAAAAATAAAAAAAATTTTTTTGGCCATGCTGTGTGTCTCACGTGACCTCAGTTACCCGACCAAGGACCGAGTCTGGGCCACGCAGGTGAAAGCTTGGAATCTTAACCAATGGGCCACCAGGGAACTCCCAAACAGTGCTTTTTTCTTTCAATCAGAGAAGGAAAACCTTCAAGTTTAAAATGATAAATGATGCATTTTTCCCTATAAGTATTCAGAATAGGAGGATTTGCCAATTTAGCAGGAGGTATTCTACAAAAAATTTATGTTTGTGCATCTTGCATTGAGTTAAAATGCTTTGGGAGTAAAATGTTCAAATACAGATGATGCTGAGAAGTCATTTCACCTTAAAAAATATTAATACTCAGTGTTGCCAAAGACATAGTGAAGTGGGCCTTCTTGAACTTTGCTAGTAGAGTGTAACTTGGGAATATTTCTGGAAAGCAATTTGTTAGTATATACTAAGTCCTCCAAATTTTATAGTCTTTGACCTTATACTTTTGCCAGGACTATTTCCTTAAAAACTCTCAGAGAAATGGCCTCGATCAATAGGAAACACCCTTCCCTCCTCAAAAGTCTAGATTCCAGTTCACAGAATAAATGTGCCTGATTATTTATCAAGTATTTCTGATAACAGTGAAAAAGTAAGTCATCCACACATTCCTTGACAGAGAAATGATGAAGTAAATTACTGTGCAGTTATTGTGGAAGATAAACTCATTAAAAGTATGTTTACCAAGATCTCTATGAAAAGAAAATGCTCACAAGGTTACATTAAATGAAAAAAGCAGTATACAAGGGGTACAAAATTATCTCAGCTTTGCAAAGTATATATGAATAAAGCTATAGGAATTAAATAAACCAAAATACTATTAAGTGGTAATTTTTAGGTTGTGGGATTCTTAATGCTTTTCTCTGTGGTTCCAGTTTTTCTACAATGAGTATTATTACCATTATAACAAAAACCAAAAAGTTATTTTAAAAAATTTCAAGATGGTAGCATATTTCTATGTTGGTTATATATGAATTGACTCTTGTGTAGGGAGAAAGAAATATTAAATGCGTGAGTATGATACACCATTTTCAGTTCCTCAAAGCAGGGATAAAACAGCATTTTCTCAGAAAGGATTTGTGCAGCCTACATTCCTATTAAATTGTATCATTTCACTGTATTTAGAGAATGTCAGTACATGGGTTAAACAAAAGTCATGTTTTCATATTGGTATATAAAGTGACATAAATCTCTAGTCTCTTGGGAGAGCATGCAATTTGTAATGCCTATTATTTTTATGTTATTAAACCCATCTCTGTTAATAAGATCTATAATTACTAAGCAGAAAGCATAATGAAGTTGGCTGATTATAAACGGAGGAGAAGCCAAGTGTTTCAAACCCTCTGACATTTTCTGGTGATGGCCATTGACTACAGCACTGTTGTTTAAAGTAATTTTACTGAGAAAGGAATGTTTAGAGAACATTAATTGATGAGCTTATATTGCTTAAGAGCTTTACATTTCTGAATTTGGATCTCCCTTTGTCTTGCTTCCTTTCTCTCTCCCTCCTTCCTTGTCATCCCCTACTGTTCAGAATTCTGAGTGGGAATGGGGTAAAGCAGGAATATCCTAAAATAAAGATGTCAGGTTGGACTTAAAGGGCTGAGGGCTGAAGTCTGGGGACCCCTAAACTGGGTCTCCCTACAGAGAAACCCCCTACTGGTGGGGCTCTGTTGGACTTTTAGGAAGCTTTTTGCTGGGTGTGACTCTCTCACATTAAGTAAATGATGACTTTATAGAGTTTTGCTATTTACGCATTTCTATTTGAAATGCAGTCTAATGTTCTTATTAAGAAAAGGAAAAGGCCCTATCTTGTATTCTTAAACCTTTGGAGCTTTTTATTTTGAAATCAATCAAATCAACAATGTGTAGACCCTGTGAGTTTCTTATCCCTTATTCCTTTACATAGAAATCAAATGTGTGTGTGCTAAGTCGATTCAGTAGTGTCTGACTCTTTATGACCCTGTGGACTATAGCCTGCTATGCTCCTCTGTCCATAGCATTCTCCAGGCAAGAATGCTGGAGTGGGTGGCTATGCCCTCCTCCATAGAATTCATATGGAATAGTGGAATTCTTAGTGGCATCTATAGTGGTGTCTCTTCTCATATATTAATACAAAATCATATTTATGCCTCTGTCCATTCCCTAGACAAGATTTCACCCTGCGAAGCTTAAAAATTTGAATCCAACAACATACACCTCTGCTGTTTTTGTTTAATTAATATCTAATTTGACAAATATGTTTCATGAGTGACATTTCAAATGATTTGAGGATAAACATAAAAAGGGTCATTTTTATGGGGATACGTATGACAGGTGGAGAAGGAAATGGCAACCCACTCCAGTGTTCTTGCCTGGAGAATCCCAGGGACAGAGGAGCCTGGTGGGCTGCCGTCTACGTGGTCGCACAGAGTCGGACACGACTGAATCGACTTAGCAGCAGCAGCAGCACGCATGACAGGAGGGAGGGACACAGCCAAGAAATATATGTGACTATATCTCATATTTATGAATTCCACTCAGGCAGGAATTATTTTGAGAAAAACAGAATTTAATTGCTGCTGCTGCTGCTGCTAAGCCGCATCAGTCGTGTCCCATGCTATGCGACCCTAATAGACGGCAGCCCACCACGCTCCTCTGTCCCTGGGATTCTCCAGGCAAGAATACTGGAGCTACTATTGTGTTATTAAGCTAGTGTCTTAGCTTTAAACCCACGCTTCCATTCTTTTTTTGAAGTGTAGTTGATGTATACTACTATATTAGTTTCATATGTACAACAAAGTATGACAGTGACCCCACAGTTGAATACATTATAAAATGCTCACCATGACAAGTCCAGTAGCAATTGGTCACTATACAGAATCATTGTAGTATTATTGACTATATTCCTTATGCTGTATATTATACCCCATGTAATATACGGCTTATCTATTGTATAACGGGGAGTTTGCGTCTCTTAATCCCCTCTAGCTCTTTCGCCCAACCTCCCACGCCCACCTCCACTCCTCTGGCCACCACCAGCTTACTCTCTGTATCTAGTAGCCTGTTTCTGCTTTGTGATGCTGTGATCTACAGACCGCTTTGTCCTTGACGGACTGGCTCCTTTTGACTCTGCCCGTGGGCAATGGAGGGACAGGACGAGGCTGGGGAGGACGAGGAGACGTTCCCCTTCCTGTTTGGTTCCGCTTCCGTCAGGGTCACCGTAGCAACACTACTTCACTCCCGCAGCAGAAGCTCCTTCCAGAAGCCACAGTTGAGTCCAGATGATTCTAGTTTACTGGTTTTCTAAACCTTGGAGAACCAGCCTTATCATGTTCTTTTGGAGACATGACCTCCGTCAACAGGGAATCCCCCTCCTTCCCTCACGGGTCTGGGTCACAGCTCCCTGTGGACCCTCTCCCAAAGTTCTGCATTATCTCAACAGCTACTCTTCCTTCCAAGGCCTGAATTCTTGTCTGAGGGACCCACTCTGCAACCTTCTGAGTTTAAATCATTCTGACCTTTTTCTTTAACTCCTCAGTCAGTCCCAGGGTTAGTAGCTGTACCCTGTGGATGCCATCACCATGATATCTGACTCTTTTTGCTTTTTGGTTCTCCAGTATCTGGCTAATAACGCTTTCCATTGCATTTTCTCTGTTAAAATAACTGGTGTGATTTCTGTCTTCTTTCTGGATCCTCAGGATATACAGCTTTTTAAAATAGGAAGAGTGGAGTCAATGTTGTCCTCATGAAACACACAAGGCTGGTTGCCGATTACTTCCTGCAGATAAAAAAATTACTTCTTCGTTTCTAGCTCAGAGACTTTTCCTAATGCTCAACTGACTGGGCTACATAGAAACGAATTTAGAAATACACATATTTAATCTGCCTTCTAACTGATTTTAAAAACTTGCTGTATGTGCTCAGTCTCTCAATCATGTCTGATTCTTTTTGACCCCATGAACTGTAGCCCACCAGGCTCCTCTGTCCTTAGAATGTTCCAGGCAAGAATACTGAGTAGGTTGCCATTTCCTTCTTCAGGAGATCTTCCCAACCCAGGGATCGAACCCATGTCTCTTGCGTCTCCTGTATTGGCAAGGGGACTCTACCATTAGTATCCCGAAGTGGATGCGCCCAGATTCATAGAATCTGCCTGCAATGAAGGAGACAGGGATTCAATCCCTGGGTCAGGAAGATCTCCTGGAGAAGGGAATGGCAACCTACTCAAGTATTCTTGCCTGGAAAATCCCATGGACAGAGAAGCCTGACAAGCTATAGTTCATGGGGTCTCAAAGAGCTGGAAACAACTTCGTGATTAAAAACCAAACAGAAAAATGTGAGCCACATACACAATTGAATATTTTCTAGTAGCATATTTCAAACATAGTATATCAAAATATTACCATCTTGTCATGTAATCAACATAAAATTACTGAGATCTTGTCAAAGACTGAGTGTTTGTGTTCCTTCCAAAACTCATACGGTGAAACCTAATCCCCAGTGTGACGGTATCTGAAGGTGGCACCTTTGGGAGGTCATCATGAGAGTGGAGCCCTCATGAACAGGATTAAGGCCCTTTAAAAGAGACCCCGGAGAGCTCATTGTCCTTTTCGCCATGTGAGGACACAGGAAGGAGATGGCTATCTATGAAGCAGGAAGCAGGCCTTTACCAGACATTGAACCTGCCGGCACCTTCATCCTGGACTTCCCAGTCTCCAGAACTGTGAGAAATAAATTCCTGTTGTTTATAAGTCACCTAGGCTATTGTATTTTTGTTACAGTAGCACAAACAGACTAAGACAGATACTTCATATTTTTTTTTTCATGTGAAGTCTTCAAAATCTGGTATGTATTTCATATATAGAGAGCCTCTCAGTTTGAACTAGTAATACTTCAAGTGCTCAGCAGACATATATGGTTAGTGGCTATGACATTTGATAGTACAGGTATAGATTTGTATCTAAGTGGGACTAGAAAGTACACAGTCTTTTTTGTCTAGCTTCTTTCACTCAGCATAATTATGTTGAAATGTACCCATGCTTTAGTATGTATCAGTCGTTTGTTCCTTTTCATTGCTATGTAATATTCTGTTGTTTGAAAATGACACAAATCATTTATCCTTTCCCCTGCTGATGGACATTTATTTCTCCCCCTCCAAGGTTTTGGCTATTATAAATAACTCTGCTATGAATCTTCTTGTTCAATTCTTTGTGTGAACATATATTTTCATTTCTCTAGTGAATTTACCTAGGATTAAGATGCCTGGTTCATACAGTGTATGTACAGCTTTTTATAAAATTGTCAAACTGTTTTCCATGGTGGCTATACCATTTACCATTCCCATTAGCAATTTACAAAGTTTCAATGTTTTATATATCCTCTAATATTTGGTACTGGCAGTCTTCTTAACTTTAGTCATTCTACTGGATATACAATGATAGCATTGTGATTTCAATTTTCATTTCCATAATGATTATGTTGAGCACCTTTTCATTTATTATTTGTCTTTCATAGATCTTTTTCAGTAATGTCTGTACAAACTGTCAATTTTTTATTAGGTAACTTGTCTTCTTATTGCTGTAAGATCTATTTATATATTTATAAATTCTAGATATCAGTCTTTTCAAATATGTTTTGCAGATGTTTCCCTCCAATCTATGGCTTGCTCTTTCATTTTCATGGCATTTTGAAAAGCAAAAACTTTAACTTTGGATTATTGACTTTAACAGTTTGTGCTTTTTCTATATCTTATTTAAAAAATCTTTGCCAAGCCCAGAGTTGCTAAATTCTTCTACATATTCCTTTAGAAGTTTTGTAATGTTGATTCTTACATTTAAGACAAGGATATGTATTCAAATTAAGTCTGAGTTAATTTTTGTATACTTTATGAGATAAAGATTGAGGTTCTTTTTCTTTTTTTTAATGATTATCCAATTGTCCCAAAATCATTTGCTGAAAAGATTATCTTTACTCCCACTGCATTACCTTGGAATCTTTGTTAAAAAATATTTTGGCCGCAGATGTGTAGAATTATTCCTGGAGATTCTGTTCTGTTCCATTGATCTTTTGTCTCTATACCACACTATCTTGATTACTACAGCTTAATCATTAAGTCTTGAAATCAAGTAGAAAGTTCTTCAGCTTTTTCTTTTTTTAATTGCTTTGGCTACTATAGTTGCCTTGTATTTCCATGTAAATTTCAGAGTTAGTCAAGTTTCAAAAAAATAAAGCCTAGTGGGATTTTGACTGATATTGCATTTATTCTACAGATCCATTTGGGTGATGGCAAAAGACATTCTTACTTTGTTATATTAAAATGCATTGGTTATCTTGAACTGTGAATAGATTTCACCCACACATGACTTTGTAAACATCTTGCATTGGTCATTTGAAAAATATTGGTTCACATGGTCATGCAGATCTTCCAAATGCTAGCATATTTTTAATACAATATATTCATAAAACATAATTCTTTAATAATTCCACCAATTTCATCAGAAAAGTCTGTAAGTACCAGGAAGCTGTCAAGCTCTTATCACTGGCAGATACATGCTTTCCAAAACTTCAAAATTTTGCTGGAAAGCATGAATTTTATCACTGGCAACAAGCATTTGCAGTTGTTTTCCTTGAAGTAACAGGCTCCCTTGTTAGACACTAGAAAATATCTGTCAGATACCCGAGTCTGATAATCCTAGTTTGTCTGTCAGTCATTCTTTCAAATAAAAGTGGTGTTCTATGAAAAAAAAAAAAAAAAAAAACAACTAAAAACCTGGCTAGCTCAGCTTGCAACTCAAACAAAGGTGCTTTTTCTTGTGACAACCCTTGTAAGCTGATCTCCAGCTGAAGTGTTTTAGTTGTACTTCTCATTTCATCATGTAGAATAGTAAAAAGCTGTGTATGCAATGGCTGAGATTGAATAAAATCAGTATATTTTACTGCCTCGTCAAGGACAGTAAGTGCAACTCACTATGTTGTTGTTGGCAGTGTGTGGTGGCGAAGATGGAGAATTACAACGATGCCCAGTGTAACTTGGTGTCGCTACTTTATGTTAAGATACCAGGGGTTTTACTTACTGTTGCTTTTGCACTATTGTCACCAATATCAACACGGTGAAAAAAGCAATAACATTCCAGTGTTATTATGAAAAAAAAAAAAAGTAGTTTTGACCTTGTGGACTCCCTGTGATAATTTAGGCAACTCTCTCCCTTCCGGGGTTCCTTGGACCATTAAGGACCATTAAGGGCACAAAAGGGCAACAAGTATGGATGTGCCGGGAGGCTTTGCTGAGGGTGAGGCCTGTGCCCACGGACACACGTGGAAGAAGAGGCATGTCGCACAGACCAAGGGAGCAAAGGCACAAGGTGGGAGGAGCAGGTCTCCTCTCCCGAGTTTTGGTCAAGCAAAGGGCAGGGGCCTGAGCTAAGGTGCAATGGACGCAGAGGGGCTGGCCTGCGTGAGAGCTGACCCCATCCTCCAGCTGATGGATCGCTCCTGGCGGTCTCCTAGCAGGCGTGGCACAGTTAGGGTCAGCAGTCAGCTCCCGCACTCTGGCAGCACTGTGGTGAAAGGATGTGGGAGGTCTACGCTGGAGAGAGGGAGCTCGCCTAAGAACCTGGGCTCCGTCAAGGTAAGAGATGGTTTAGCAGAACAGATGGTCAACTAATTAAACACTCAACCCCCCACCTCCTCATTAATTCAGTCAGAACATTCTAATGAGTGTGTTTGCTCAGGAGACACGACTATATATCCCCCTCTAATTTGTGGATTCGGACTTGACAATAAAGAAGAAAAGCAGCCTTACAAAGCAGACTTGCTGTTTCTATGAGCTGTGTCCTTCCAGGCCCTTCCAGAAATTCCCACTGTCTCTGTTTAGTTTAATCACTTCCTGTAAACTAGGGAAGGGAAAGCAAAGGGCAGGGGTAGAAGTGGGTTTACAAGCCACAGTTAATTGTTTCCCGAATGAGCATAACTGGGATGCTATTGTAGAGGTCCGAGGTCACAGAATTAATTTTTTTTCTTGCTTTCATTACAATGTGTATATTTCTGTGTCTAGGCAAGGGCACACACATGTGCTTGAGTCCATATACAGCATTCATTTGCACATTTTAACCCTGCTTTTCTCGGCCGCTCCCTCGTCCAAATCTCTGTTAGCTCTTCTCGACTTCTCCAATGACTGCTCACTAGTCTTAACCCATTAAGACTGACCTCTTACAATCCATTTTATATACTACATCCATAGTGATCTTTTAAAGATATAAATCAGATTATATCATTTGCCTGCTTACAATCCTCTAGTGACATCCTGTCCCACATAAGGAAAAATTCAAAATACATATGGTTCGTTCCTCAAGGCCCTGCCTACCTGCCTCCAGCTGGCCTCTCTGACCACTTCTCTCCCGTCACAAATTGCCTGGCTCATCATGATCTCATCACCCTGGCTTTGGCGGGTTTCTGTCTTGGGCCCTTCACACCCGCTGTTGTCTCCACAGGGCATGTCATCCCCCTGAAGTTGTCCGTGTCCCTCTAGGTCCTAACAGATCAGAGGAAGCCCCTCTTCTGATCACCCACCTGGTGTAGCCTCTCAGTCACTCCCACCAGTTCACTCTGTTTATTTACATCACAGTCTTTAGCTGCGCTAGTACCTGCAACACTGCCTGGCACACAGTAGGTTCTCAATAAGTATTTGTGGAATAAGTGGATAATTAATCATAGATAAGTTTTTCTTTTCATGTTTGCTTTTTATAGTTCCACGAAGTTGTAATACAAATGATCTAATATTGATGATCTGTTTAGAGCCACCCTTCGGTTGCCAAGTTTTTAAACATTTTTTTAATTTGGCTGCACCAGGTCTTAGTTGTGGCACATGGGATGTTTGTTGGAGAACGTGGTATCTAGTTCCCTGACCAGGGATTGAACCCAGGCCCCCTGCACTGGGAGCGTGGAATCTTAGCCACTGGACTACCAGGGAAGTCCATAATGCCAAGTTTTTTTGTTTGTTTTTTTCTTTTTTTGCTTTGGTCAGGGTTTTATTCCTTTTAAAAACAAGAAGTGGAAATTCAAAAGTATTTAGAAGGTAGATGGCTTTCTCTTAAGCAGCTAAAGGTATTTGTCATGGTTGTTAAACAAGAGAATTTACGAGGATATTTATGGAGAAAGCCAATGTTTCCATCTTTAGTGAAAGAGTGAAAGAATAAAATATAAAAATTTTACCATGTGGAGGACACAATCATATAAATAAATTATTATGAAATGTAACAAATATTGTAATCGAGACACAGAGCACCATGGGAATACAGTGGTAGGAAGTGCTTGCTGTGCCTCAGGAAGTTGGGGAAAACTTCAGAGAGGAGATGGCAATTGATACGGGTCATGAAAGATGAAGGATTTTCTAAGTAGAAAAGAGAGAGAAAGACATTAAAGGCACAAGGAACAGCAGACAGAAAGTCCAATGTGTAGAAGAACACAGTCTGGGGAATTCCATATTAAAGAGAGATGGTCTTTTTTTTCCTTCAATGATCCACAAATCAAGCGTTTGGGCTCAAAGGGGAACCTCCCCTCCAGCAGCATTCCCTGAAATGTTTTGAAACTATTTAGAATTCCCTGGTGGCTCTGATGGTAAAGAATCTACCTGCAATGCGGGAGACCTGGGTTCGATCCCTGGGTTGGGAAGATCCGCTGGAGGCGGGAAAGGCTACCCACTCCAGTACTCTTGCCTGAAGAATCTCCGTGGACAGAGGAGCCTGGCGGGCTACAGTCCATGGGGTCGCAAAGAGTCAGTCACGACTGAGCGACTAAGCCTACAGCACGGAAAGCAGTGCGGGCTTCCAGGTGGCGCTACTGGTAAAGAAAGCCTGCGTGCAGGAGACACAGGAGACTCAGGTTTGATCCCTGGAGTAGGGAAGGGTAACCCTCTCTAGTATTCTTGCCCGGAAAATCCCATGGACAGAGGAGCCTGGCGGGCTACTCCCAGAGTTCATGGGGTGCAAACAGTTGGACAAGACGAGTGACTGAGCCCACACACAGCTCGGGAAGCAGTGGGGTCACTGTTCTCCTAAGGAAGTCTTGTCAATGCATACAGGAGTAAACAGCCTCTTGGGTGGAGAAGGCCTGGGGGCTCTAAGTGGTTCCTGACCTCTGGTCCCTCACTGTGTAGACTGATGGCCCACTTTAGGACCTTGGAGCTTTACAAAGAATAATTTAAAAGCTACCACCTTTTACTCTTGTTAAGAAAACTGGATGAAAACACTGCAATGTTGCGAAGTAATTAGCCTCCAACTAATAAAAATAATTGAAAAAATAAATAAATAAAAACATCAAAAAAAAAAAAACTGGGCGGGAGCTATCGCAGCCAGGAAGATGCACCGCCTAGGTCTGCCGCCGGGAGCTTGTGACATGGGAACCCCGTGCTCCCAGCACTGGGCAGGCGGCTCCTGGTCAACGACTGAGTGTGCAGGGGCTGCTTATGCAAGATGGGGTGGGGGGAGTGGGGCGGACGCCTCTGATGGGGACTTCAGCTCAAAGGCGTTTCATCAGCCTGGCTGGAACGTTCTTAAACCTGTGGGGTTAGCTAAGATTGCCTATCAGGCTCCTCCTTCCTACTTTCATCTCATCATCCCCAGCTCCTGTCACCTCCTTCAGCTTCCCCGCACCTAAATTTTCTCTCATTGGCATTTCCCTTGACAAATTTCTTGCATGTCTAATCTTGTCTTTGCATCTGCTTCTAGAAGGACCTGAACTAACACAGAAACCTGTGGAAGAGGAGCGAGAGACTTGCATTATTATCCCTCTAATTGCTAGATTTCCAGATTAGCTAAAGTAAGCGTTCCAAAGTGCACCGACCCTGGCATGATTCCAGTAAAACCCAACGGAGCGGAGGAGAGGATTGAGAAAGGAACCCCACGGCACGCTATTGTATTCTTAAAGCTTGCAAATTAATCATGACTAAATTCCAAAATCTAAATATGGGCAGACTGGAAAACTTGAATAGATATTTAAACAGCCCAAGTAGAACTAAAGATTCGTTAATGGAGGCTGTTTTTACACCCACACAACCTGGCAGATCATTGCTGTATAGTCTTTGTCGCAAAAAATACTAGAGAAATATGGTTCTTTGAAAACATCTTCTGTCCCCGTATAAATCACATAGGATCCGGAGGCATTTCTGCAAATAATATGTTTTCCTATGCCAGTATATAAATAGCTTTAGAGTGCTGGG
The DNA here is from genome assembly GCF_019320065.1 of Cervus canadensis. NCBI lineage: Eukaryota > Metazoa > Chordata > Mammalia > Artiodactyla > Cervidae > Cervus > Cervus canadensis. The sequence goes on from NC_057413.1 coordinate 10,517,679, forward strand.
ATTAAATAGAAAGTTGCCAAGGCTCTCGCTACGCTGACAAGATTAAGCAGCCCGTTTGGAGCCTGGACTGCTATTTGCTCTTAGGCCTGAAATTTAATGAGACTGAGGACACTGTTGTTGCTTCCACTCGACCAGATAAGAGGGCATATGCTGCCATATCTGACCACCTAGAAAAGTCCAGAATGGGGCCTTACCAATTTACCTGCCCTTTTGGTGAGATTTACTTAGCAGGCAAGGACTTTCTTTCTATTGGAAAAAAATCATTTTAAATGATGACCAAGCACTAATAGTTAATAGATGGAACCCAAAGGGATGTAGCAGCCAAGTAAGCTCTTGGGTTAGGACAAATCCTAACCGAAGTGAAGAGAAGGGGTGACTTGGCAGTTGACACTAACGGGGGAGACGTCAAAATGTTGTAATTCAACATGAGACCCAGGAAATAGGCCATCATCAAAGTGTCTCAGTGACCTCTAGCATCTGTGCCGTATTTGTCTTCTTGCTCTATGTGACCTTGTCTCCCTACTGGAGACAGACGAGGGAAAGAGGTCTATTTCTCCTTCTTCTAGTTTATTAAAAGGTAGTGGGAACATCAGTCTTTCATCTGTTCAATATCTGAAACCCTGTCTCATGTTTGGATTGTCTTTTCTTGGGTCAGTGAAAGAATACCCCTTTCTCTATAGAGATCGAAACATCAGATACTTGCTTTCCCAGTCCTGCGAGAATCAAGTATGAGTCACAGCATCCACTTCTGAGATGAAGTCAGGAAGTTGCGGGAGCCCTAAGAAACTCTGCATTGTCTCTCAGGGTCAGAGGTGACAGAAAGACCAAGTCCTCGGGCAGCGGTGCTAGAGGCTTAGTAGAGCCCACAGCCCAATTAGTTTATTAACTATGCAAGTGATCATGTCCCTGCTCAACAGTGCATTTCCTGGCTGCCTCACTGCAAATCTGACTCTTTTACCTTTCTAGAGATTCTGTGAGCCACCCAGTATCGTTCAGTAAATTAATTTTCTGCTTCAGTCAGATGGAGCTGGATTCTAGTCTTTGCAACTAAGAGCTATGAATGTTCTAGAGAAATATGGGATGTATGCAGAAATATGGAAGTGTTATCTGGCTTTGAAATTGAAGGCAACAAAAATCCAGCTCATATTCTTAAAGATTCTCGTCATGATCTAGTGAAGTGTTTAATCAAATCATCACCTAGGTACACCTACACTGAATTTCCACTGAAGGCAAAGTTTCAAGGGAACTGAGAGGTCAATGCTACTGAATATGAAAGTTACAGAGAACTCAAGGACTATGGGATGAGGTGGTGGCACCTTCTAATGATAATTGACAGGTTAAATAAAAAGAAAGACATGCTCAAATTTCCAAATTCTCAGTTCAAAGCACATGCTGAAAACCAGAGGCTTCCATGGCTTTGTCAGAAGAATTTATCACTAGCTACTGAAGTGTGCAGAGAGCCAAATATCAAATGTATGGTTTGATCCTGAAGCTCTCTGCATGAAAAAGAACTAAAGCCACACCCTCAGCTAGTCTCTTAAGTGAAAGTCGGAGCACTGACTGGGGAAGTAAGGACAATTTCAGGGGGAAGACTTAGAAGATTCATGTAGGCCATGCAGGGGATGCTGGACTGAACTCATGAGAAGACCCAATTACCTAATGCAAAAGTAGCATGCAGGAGTGTGTAACTGTGAACCATAAGAATCTCCTTACGTAGTGAGAAAATGGACCCTTGAATACTAATGTGTTCTTCCACGCCTCTACCAGAGCAAAACAGCACACATGGTTTATCAAAATCCTTATCCATGGAGTCTACTGAGACTATCAAACTTTTTGCAAACTTTCAAATTTCACTCTTTTTTGTATTCCTGCAAAATAATAAAGCCAAGTTAAGATAATTTCATCCAAACCTGCGCAGTCATTCTCACTAGTTTCTAACTTAGGCCAGCCTTCGCAGTGTAAGCTGGCTTGCTCAGATTACCCTCAAACCCCCATTGAGTACCCTTTGCTTCTTCCCTCTCTTCCTGTTGTAAGGGACAGCATAAGCGATTTGCTTTCATTTGTCAGAGTCAGCAATGTGCTTCACCATGGGGCCTCAGGATTATGCCAGTTCTCTGGGTTTATATCAGATTCAGTTCACAGACCATGGAGCTGGCTCATGATAATAATGACATCATACGGATAAACTTGGAAACAGGAAGTAACATGTAGCCTAGGTGCCTTGGTATGTTCTGTGTGTCAAGGGGGTAGACTAAATCACATGGAGTTATGGGGCTTGTTATCCTGTTAAAGTTCCATGAGTTTGCGGGTGTGCTGGAGGGCAGGGAGTGTGGGGTAGAGAGAGCGAGCGAGCAAGCATGAGTGAATGAGCACACAGGGGAACTGGGGAATGCTGGGACATTTTCCTACAAAACAAAAGACAAGCAACTGTCCATTGCGCTTCTTATCACTAAGAAAGAGAGGCATATTCTCCAAAGAAGACATACAGATGGCTAACAAACACATGAAAAGATGCTCAACATCACTCATTATCAGAGAAATGCAAATCAAAACCTCAATGAGGTACCATTACACGCCAGTCAGGATGGCTGCTATCCAAAAGTCTACAAGCAATAAATGCTGGAGAGGGTGTGGAGAAAAGGGAACCCTCTTACACTGTTGGTGGGAATGCAAACTAGTACAGCCACTATGGAAAACAGTGTGGAGATTTCTTAAAAAACTGGAAATAGAATTGCCATATGACCCAGCAATCCCACTCTGGGCATACACACTGAGGAAACCAGATCTGAAAGAGACACGTGCACCCCAATGTTCATCGCAGCACTGTTTATAATAGCCAGGACATGGAAGCAACCTAGATGCCCATCAGCGGATGAATGGATAAGGAAGCTGTGGTACATATACACCATGGAATATTACTCAGCCATTAAAAAGAATTCATTTGAATCAGTTCTAATGAGATGGATGAAACTGGAGCCCATTATACAGAGTGAAGTAAGCCAGAAAGATAAAGACCAATACAGTATACTAACACATATATATGGAATTTAGAAAGATGGTAACGATAACCCTATATGCAAAACAGAAAAAGAGACACAGATGTACAGAACAGACTTTTGGACTCTGTGGGAGAAGGCGAGGGTGGGATGTTTCGCGAGAACAGCATCAAAACATGTATATTACAAGTGTGAAACAGATCACCAGCCAGGTTGGATGCATGAGACAAGTGCTCAGGGCTGGTGCACTGGGATGACCCAGAGGGATGGGATGGGGAGGGAGGCGGGAGGGGGGTTCAGGATGGGGAACACATGTAAATCCATGGCTGATTCATGTCAATGTATGGCAAAAACCACTACAATGTTGTAAAGTAATTAGCCTCCAACTAATAAAAATAATTGGGAAAAAAATTAAAAAAAAAAAAAGAAAGAGAGGCATAAGGCTTTAAGTGCTGAGTCATTCAGCTGTGTCCAGCATAGGCCTTCTTAAAATTTTAGAAATCACATGTACCACATTCGGATGCTATGGCAGACATTACTAATTCTCTACAAATATGGATTTCTTTTTTTTTGAGGGAACTCTAATTCTGTTTGAGTAGCAATGTGTCCACTGAAAAATATTCATATTCCCTTGTAGCTAAGAGTCACCAAGTATCAGAGGATAGCTAACTGGCTAGTAGATTTCCGGGAAACGTGCCACCTCTGTTTCCCTCCCTCTTCTTATCTGGAGTTACGGTAGCCAACCTGTGACCATGAGCCGGAGGCAGTACGCGTGAGCATATTGCAAGTGGAGGACAGCGGAGCCAAAAGACAGAAGGATCTGAGACACTACCATTACTGGGGAGTTGCCGCACCAGCCCTGGGCTGTCTACCTCCATACTTCTTACTCTGACAAAATTAACCGCCCCATGTGGTTAAACTGTTATGATGGAACATACCTAATTGTCCCTAATACAATTCCTAGCTAATACAAATGTGTTGTGCTGTTCACTTATTGGGTGGCTAGAAAAGCCGCTAGCTTTGAAATGGGGCCCAGAACAAATCTTTCCAACTTGTCAAGGAATCGGTCCAGGTAGTTTCCCCTTTCGGAGAAGCAATGGCACCCCACTCCAGTACTCTTGCCTGGAAAATCCCACGGATGGAGGAGCCTGGCGGGCTGCAGTCCATGGGATCGCTAGGAGTTGGACACGACTGAGTGACTTCACTTTCACTTTTCGCTTTCATGCGTTGGAGAAGGAAATGGCAACCCACTCCAGTGTTCTTGCCTGGAGAATCCCAGAGACAGGGGAGCCTGGTGGGCTGCCGTCTATGGGGTCTCACAGAGTCAGACACGACTGAAGCAATTTAACAGCAGCAGCAGCAGTTTCCCCTTTGGGCCTTATTTCCCGAAGGTCCGAGGAGCTCAAAATGCTGGTGCCGGCAAATACATTGTATGGATTCTTTGGAATATCTGTTAGGAGAACTTCAGTGGAGGACCCTTGAGTTTTAAATAAAGCCACATCTCTCTGGGCAAGTAATAATTCTTCTTTTGAGAGAAATTGTAACTTGAAAATGAATTTGAGAGCATGCTTCTATTTCCAGACTCTATAATTTCATTAGTCTGTTTGTTTATCTCTACATCTATTCCAGTATTCTTGCCTGGAAAATCCCATGGACAGAGGAGCCTGGAAGTCTACTGTCCACGGGATTACAAAGAGTTGGACACAACTCAGCAAATGAGCGTGCATGCACGTGCACATACACACACACACACACACACACACACACCCATATTGAAGCTTTCCCTGTGGCACAGTGGTAGATAATCTGCTTGCCAATGCAGGTGATTCAAGAGACATGAATTCAATCCCTGGGTCAGGAAGATCCTCTGGAGAAGGGAATGGCAACCCACTCCAGTGTTCTTGCCTAGGAAATCCCATGGATAAGGAGACTGGTAGGCTACAGTCCACAAAAACACGACTGAGCAACTAAACAACAACATGTCAACACTATCTATACTCTCTTGGTTAATATAGGTTTATAAAAATTTATACACCTGGAAAAACTAGCCACTCACCTTGTTATTCTTCAAGAGGGTTTTAACTATTCTTGGCCTTTTGTACTTTTTATATAAATTTTAGAATCAACTTGCCAAGTTCTATGAAAAAAGATTTGTTGGAATTTTTACTAAGATCACACCACAACTAGTAAACTGGGAAGAAATGGCGTGAGTATTATATACCATGAAAATAGCATGCCCCTCTACATATGCAGTTTTTAAGTTTGTTCAAAAAATTTAGTTTTCTCTGTAATAGGCTGCATATTTTCTGATAGATATTTCCTCGACATCTAGTATCTTTGATATTATTACAAATTAAAAAAATTATTTATTCTTAAACTATTTGGTAGCTAATGTTCAGAAATAAGATTGTATATATGAATTTTGTATCAAGAAAACTTACTAAACTCTAATTCTTGTAATTTCTCTGAGGATTCTTTCAAATTTTTTAGACATACAATTTTTTATCCACAAATAATGACAGTCTTCTCCAACAATTCTTAAAACTTTCTCTTATTTTACCTGTCTTACTATTCTGGCTAGGACCTATTATAATGTTCAACTAGAGAAGTATTATCAAAAATCCTTGTTTGTCCTTTTTTAATTTCAAAGGGAGTGCTTTCAATGTTTCTAAATTTATTAAATATGAGATTTTCTACTTTTTCCCCAAAAATATTCAAAACAGGTGCTTGTGTATATTGAAACATAATAGATGCTGTCAGATTGACTTCCCCAAAAGCTGAAACAATTCACTCTTCTATCAGAATTTTTGCCAGCAATAGGTGTTATAATACTTAAAAACATTTGCCATTCTGTTGAGGGTAAAATGTACCTTATTATTACTTTCATTTGCTTCTTCTCAATGGTTAGTGAGTTTGACCTTTCCATATGTTGTTGACTATTTGAACTTGCCCTCTATGAATGATCTCTTTGAATCCTTTTATTTTAGTTTATTGCTGTTGTCTCTTTCTTCCAACTTTAAAGAGATTTTTGCAGAGTATAATTAACTCCCACACATTTTGTGCATTGCAAGTAGTCTCCTAAGCCTATCATTCGTTACTGACCTTATGTTTTTTAGCTACAAAATAGCTTTAAATTTATATGTAATAAAATATCAATTTTTTATTTTGTATGTCTATTTTTCCAGCCTTATTTACATCATGCTTCTCAGATTTTTTGTGGAATTTAAAAAAAATTCTACATTTAAGTCTTCTAGTCATCTGACAATTTTTATATACTACATAAGACAGCAGTCCAATTTTACTCTATTTCTGTTGGATAACTATTTATATCATCATCGATTATTAAATAACTCACTCTTTCCCACTTAAATGCAATGGCATTTTTATCATATATTGGATTATCACTTATATGTAACTTTGAAGTGCTACACTTGTTCTTCTGGGTAACATTGCCTCCTTAACATTAGCAAATGTGCAGTAAAAGCACATAATTATTCCTCTGCCATGTTGACTTAGGTATCTGTACAGTTTCTAGAAGATTAAGAAGTTATGACTCTGGTACCATTATCACAGGAGAAGAGACCAGGGAAAAGATGAAGAGAAATAATAAAGAAGATGGAACCGACTTTCTAAAAAGGATTTAAAACAGCTGAGAGGAACATACACAGCGTATTAAAAGGTGAAGCAAACACTTAAATAACGAAGGAAAGCCAACAAAGAAGGGACAAAGAGGGAGCCAGATGGAAGGGGTGCAAAAACTGAGCTATGTGTTTATAAAACAGTTCTGAGAACAAGTATGCTGCTTGACCCTTATATATAGCTTGCTGGTTAATACTAGGAAACAGTAGTGGTACAGAGACAGAATAAAGGCTGGAGGAGTTTCGTCCTGTCTGTTCAATGTATTTTACAGGATTCAACTGGATTAGACCTTCATGTTATACAGAGAGATTCATTTAGTGTAATTAGATGTTGTCCTAAACTACGAAATAAACTCACACGAGTATAATAGAATATAGCTTTGTTTGAGAGCAAAATCTTTCTTAGGCAGTTTTCAAAATTTACACTTTAAAGGCATTATTTGAGTTAGCTATAAGGTGAGAACATCAGTATTTTCGATGGGCAGCAAAGGAGCAAGAGAGGATGATGGAGGGACATTCCAGGTAAGGATGAGAATTTAAGTTTTGAAGTCAGATAGACTGGAATTCTAGAATTATTTTGGCCTTCTGATATTTTCAAGTTATTTCACATCTCCAAGCACATTTCTTTATTCACAAAATGAAATGAGGATAATTTCCACTTCACAGAATTTTTGTGAGGATTAAATAGCAAATGAAATTTAATGCCTGGTGATTTAATACCATTGGCACTACTGTTAATGGAGTAAAAACTACAGATTTTCTTCCTTACAATTAGCTTATTCTTAGTCCAATTTCATCTCCATGTTATCTCAGCAGAGTCGGTAGAATTGTTAGTTGTGACAGACTAGCATCTGATAACGACAGAGAAGACAAAATTCCACGACAATGGGCCTTCCTCTGTCCAATCAGTGACATCACTCTCTGTCACAGACTGGGTTCCCCAGAGTTTAGGGAGTCGGATGTACCTCAGGAGCTGTCCTTGGAAGGACGCAGCTGTGGGCTAAGAGAGAAGCAGACTGTGGTGCAGGCCTCACGGCAGGCTCGGCTTACTGAGAGTCCAGGAGCTAGAAGGCCCTTCGGAGTCATCCTAAGTTGGGCTGAGACGGCCCGGCCTTTACAGTCCCAGGTCCCTCAGTCAAGGCATGTGGGAAGATGAGGGACCTTAGCCAAGGGGGTCTCCACAGCTGAGGAGGCCCTGACTTCCTTCCTCCATGGACAGGGGTCTGGGCCACACAGAACGGTCTGTGCACCGCAACCTATGAAGATGAGCTCTGTCTCTGGTGGCTTTCCTCCCATTCCAGATACAGAAAACGTCACATTATCAGGTTCCTTCTAACTCTTCTATTAGCAGTTCCCAGGGGAGAGTGACAGACATTTGTAAGGACAGTGTATAATGGCTTCCAAGGGAGGAGTTATCTATGTTCTCAATTGAAGAGCATCTCCCACTTCTGAGTGAACTAACCAGGGGAGAAGGACCAAACACAGACAAAGCCCCTACCACCCTGTCAAAAGAATCTGAGCAAAGGCTGATGTCGACTGACAGGGGAAAACATGTGAAAAGCACAAGCTCTGAGAGCTTTGAAGCCTGTCAAGTTCCACAGGCATGACCGTATCCCAACATCGTCAAGATGACGGGAGCAAATGAGGGCAGAGGTGGGGCCTTCTAACTTAGGAATTCAGGGTCCAGCTTCAAAAAGAGAAATTAAGTCTCTAAGTGGCAGAATGCAAAGGACAGCAAAAGAAAAGCTTCTTCTTGCAAAAGAAAAGCTTAGAAAAGTGGGGGTTGGGGGCACTAGATTCTTTAAATTCTCCCCTAAAAAGGAAACTTAGACAACTTAGTCCCCAGAGGTACTACTAATGGAATGAACCTATTCTCTTTGTCTTAAACGAACTGAGGAGGCCAAGAATTGACAAAATAACTATTCTTCCATGACATTCATCTCCTTATATGAAAAGAAAAAAAGAAACAAAGTGCTCCTCAGGGTATTACATCCCAGAGAGAGTGAATGTTGTGATTCTCTGGAAAGGCCTGCTAGATAATACGTCGTGAAGCCCACGGAGCTATTAGAGAAAGGATGGATGTCCCTCCTCTACTGAAATGGATGGTCACCAACTCTTTGCATGCATGCTAAGTCGCTTCAGTTATGTCCAACTCTGCGACTATATGGACCGTAGCCCACCAGGCTCCTCTGTCCTTGGGATGCTCCAGGCAAGAATTCTGGAGTGGGTTGCCATGCCCTCCTTCAGGGGATCTTCCTGACCCAAGGATCGAACCTGCGTCTCTTATGTCTTCTGCATTGCTGGGCAGGTTCTTTCCTACTAGTGCCACCTGGGAAGCCTCATCAACTCCTTGCCAAATACTTATCTGAGTCTCCTCAAGGTTAGGAATCAATAATTCACCAGAGGAAAGAAGAAAGTAAATTTAAACCATGTTACAAAATGAAATACCACAGAATAGCTTGTACAAGAACGGCTAGGGTCTTTTCTAGAACTTGTTCCTTTTGTCTTTTGATGATCACTTCTGGCCGACACCAGCCTGGTATTTGTATCTGCTAGAGGAAGTTCAGAGAGGGCTGAAGAGAAAAACAGTAAAGTAAGTCCTGCCAACTAAATAAAAAGGCACCTGTCAAAACATCAATTTGTGTGAAATGGCAGGAGAACATCTAATATATGGGGCCTGTCAACGAACATCTAAATAACGGTGCTTTTCTCAGCACCTTCTGTGCTCAGGTTTCCATTTAAAATACATACGTCTAGGAACCCAGAAGAGATGAGGGTTGAGTTGGAGCTGCCACTAAATGTTTCTCACACGTGCGCTTCAGTGCTGACACCCTAATAGCACACTCATCACAAGAGCTGCCTTCGTGTCATCCCAGTGAGGACAGAAAAGGGGAGGTGAACCTCCCGCTCTGCAGACTGCCCATAATTACAAGTTTGCATCACAAGCAAAGAAAGGTTAAGCCGCTGATCTCATTTAGAAGCACAACAGAGTCTCAAAGGCTTTGAGGATGAAAAGCATGCCACATCGTGCGAGAGGATTTCCGTACAGAAAATTATCAAGCACGTGACTGTAAATGTCTCTGTTACCAGATCCGTATGCGTGCCTCTGGAAGAAAACACCACCATGGAGTCTGACCTCCAGGGCAGCTGGAGATGTCTGTGCCCTCACAGACACTGGAGTGTGAGAGAAGCCCGGCCCGGTGCTGGGGCGGCGCCCACCTCGCGCCAGGTCAAACTGAAAGATGATGCGGGCAGTCAGCAAGCCTTCCGTCTCAGAGAGGCTGCTGTGGAAGTGAGGGGACCCCTGGAAACCACACCGACCGACGTTTTTCTGGTTTGCAGGGCTGAGGATTAGAGGCACAGGCAGGTGTGGGAAACATCACACACCCTCTCCTTCCTCCTCCCCCTCTCCCCACGTAAAGCCCTGTCCAAACAAAGCGCCAGGGGATGGTTGGCTCTCAGCTGTGCACCATTCACTATGAGGAACCTTCCAGCTCTTTCCCTTTGAGAAACTTACTAAGCTAAATCATGTGTCAGTGATCAAGAGATTTTCTCCTTTTACCTTCACTTATCTTTCCTTTATTTTTATTCTATTACATTCCTTTTGGTTTCCTTGTTGCTGTTGTTTAGTCGCTAAAAAATGTTGTGTGACCCCATGGACTGGAGCCCGCCAGGCTCCTCTGTCCATGGGATTCTCCAGGCAAGAATACTGGAGTGGGTTGCCGTTTCCTTCTCCAGGGGATCTTCCCAACCCAGGGATTGAACCTAGGTCTTCTGCATTGCCATCCCCTCCCCCACACTTAGATTAGGGGTTTGATAACATGATAAAAATAACATTGAACCTCTTAAATTATCCCTGAGAGAATGAAGGTAGACAAATCTGTAACCACCCCCCCAACCACACACGCTGGTTCCCTGCCACATCCAAGCAGCAGTTTTTATCTGTTGGGTCTGCCAGGACTGTCAACACCCTACATCCTTTCAGCTGTTGAATACAGCAAGAACTCGCTCACACGTTTTCTGGGGAGGCTCCCAAACTCTGTTATTGTGTCACTTCTGGCTCCTCTGTGTGCACTCCTGAAGACGACGGCCTATTTCTCCACAAGATAAACACACAGGCAGTGAAAGGTCTAAGATGAGCCTTACCACGGAGAGACCGCCCTGCAAGACGAGCTGCCTCTTCGAGAGCCGTTCCAGAACAGTAACAGCACTACCATTTGCTGCTAAATAAGCTCAAAGGACTTAAGTGGGACCGAAACAGGCTGGCCGGCGGAACTTGCTATTTCTTTTGAGCGAGGCTTTTCTTTCTCGACAGAACTGCTATTTTGTGCTCCAGTCTTGATGAAATGCAAAGATGCAGGCAGGGTGCCTGCTAAAACCAAAACCATCAAAATTGCAAGTCCAGAAGCAGGAGCCGTGAGTTGCTGCCTCAAGAGGGTTGATACCTCCTCACTCCAGCCCTCTGGACCCACTGAATAATTTCTTCCTTAAAATAAACATCATAAAGACTTTTTTATGTCTACACTGACCACTAGAGTTGCAGACATGTGGATCTTAGAGCAGGAAGTGCCTTAACTATCCACTCTGCCAGTCATTAGTGGTGAGAGCATTTCTTAAAACAAGTCGGTGGGATGTCCCTAGAAAAGCAGACAGAGCTGTTCTGGTTGAAATGGGGAAGAGCTGCCCCTGCCCTGAACCCCCGAATTCCATGGAGCCTCATGAAGGCTCGATGGAACTCTTTGTGGGACAATGCTGGAAAACTCTTGACCTTGACCAGGGTCTCAATCTGGTGGTTTTCTAGCCATGGCTCTGGCCCCCAGAGCTGTTTTTTTGTCTGGTTATTCTGGTGCTTTAAGCATTGTTGTGTTCATTTTCAACACTTAGTGTCAATAGATTTTTGCATAAAGGACGGTTTCCTTGGCAGCTCAGTTGGTAAAGAATCCACATGCAATCCAGGAGATCCGGGTTTGATCCCTGGGCAGGGAAGATCCCCTGGAGAAGGAAATGGTAACCCACTCTAATATTCTTGCCTGGAGAATCCCACGGACAGAGAAATGTGGCAAGCTACATACAGTCTGTGGGGTCACAAGAGTCAGACACCACTTAGCGACAAAACCACCACCATGAACATCAGGCTCCTCTTCAAAACTCAGGAGCTGGGGAGAGGGCGCTCGCAGTCCTTCATGGCCACAGTGCGTGGAAGACAAGCTGCTGCTCACTGTGACCCCTCACCCGCTCTGGGCACTCACCCATCTGGTCGCTTGTCCAGCCATTTGGCCTTTGTGGCCTCTGTGAGCACAGATCTGGCTGATCTCGTCTTACCGTTGAGTTAACAACAACGACCTGGATATTAGAGGCGATGGCAGGAGGACCTGGGTTTCGCAAGTGCAGGTCTGGCTGTGTTCTTTCTAGTGGTGGTGCTTTAGTTGCCCAGTTGTGTCTGACTCCTTGTGACCCCATGGACTGTAGCCCAACAGGCTGCTCTGTCCATGGGGTTCTCCAGGCAAGAATACTGGAGTGGGTTGCCATTTCCCACACGTTGGCATTTCTCAAACTAGGGGTCTGTGGAGCTGGTGTTCATGATCCAGGATAATACTTTTCCTTAAAAACGTGTCTGTACTCGATTGACATCCAAGGAATCCCATGCTACACCTAGTTACCAGCAGAATGTCTGAAGTTTCACAGCTGTAAATTTGTTTCTGCCTTCTTATCTGTTCTAGAAAAGCAGAACTCTGTTATGGCATGCCTCACTAGCATGCAATTCGGGATATACTGTTAGCCAGATATATCCCCTGAAACATCTCAGGGAGGCACAGAAAAGACCTTGGAAGCAGCCAGTAGTTTTGATTCCTCCAAGTGAACTTCACAAAGGGCTCTGCAGTGAAGGGTTCGAAAGGAAAGGGTTGCAGGAGAGCCCATGGTGATAGCACTGCCTTTTACCTCAGTGAGGATAGAAGCATCTTTAGCCTCACTTTCTAATCATGATGCTAATATAGTAACTGTACTGGGAAGTAACTCAGCACTGTGGTAAAGGGGTAGGCTTTGTTGCCAGATGGCCTGGTTTCAAACTCCAAGGCCACCATTTACTACCAGTATGATGCCTGGGAAAATATTTGAGTGTTGTGCCTCAGTATAGCCATCTGTAAAATGGCATTAATATTTATCCTATGAAGCTACTGTGAGAATTCAATGAGATTAGCACCAAAAACCCCATGCCTAGCATATAGTAAACACTGAGAAAGGCTTGCTATTATTAGCATAGCAGGTTTATAGCTTATAAACTCACTTCCTTCCATTTTTTCCATATAACCAAGCTATGAGCTAAACAGGAGGAACTGGATCTACTTTGACGAGAATTCCGAAGAGCTTGAATGAGTTGTCCACAGGCATGAAGGCGGTGAAGGGAAAAGCGAGGATGTGAACCAGGTTTTCTTTTTCAAGATCCTGGGTTGATTCTACTATCCACAATGCCTCTGGGATCCTCTAAGTGACAGAAATAATTTTCAAGGACCATTCTGAGGGTTAGAAGTCAACACATGTTTATACGTGGTGGGAGCAAATCATTTAAAAGGTAGGGCTTCGGAGAGAAGCCGGAGCAAAAACAGAATTTACATAGAGAAATGAAAACCTTCAGCACAGTGAGGAGATTTTTAATTGGAAATGAAAAATAGCCTGAAGGGAGACGGCTGCCCAGTGATGGGCAGCCCTCAGGGGCTAGAGGACTTCTACATGATAAATAAAGGGCTTTCAAGGGCCCCCTAGTGAATGTCTGCATTTGCCATGTGCCTCTCATCCAGGGTGGATGGAGCATGGTGGGGGGCTGGGCAGGGGCCCAGCAGAGGGAGGGGGGAAGAGACCCTTCTTGGCCAGAGCATAGAGACGCTGGACACTGGCGGGGAGCCGCTTTAAGAATGGCAGCAGCCCACATTTCCCATGTACAGAAGACCTGTCACATTACAGGACTTTTCATTGGTTAAAGCCTCGGGATGCTTTTTATGGTGTTTCCTAAATTACTGCTTTGGATTCCAGAAATTTTATATAGGAACTAGGCACCACAGCAAGCTCACTGGAAATAGATCTCGAGTAGTCCGCTTGGAAGACAGCTTGGCCCCAGAGGCAGTAACAGAAAATTGGCACTGGCCTGGCTAGGCATATTTCCAGTTTTATTGGGATACAAATGGGCCCACAATTTTATTCACTTTAAGGCCAACGTGGGAGGTGGAGGTGGGGGTAGGGGGCATGTAGGGGTGGTACCGGAGGTCTCTTTACCTCGATTTTGATACTGAGGGCATCTGCTTCTCCCCCTGTACTCCCAGGTCCCCATGCTTAACCCCTGGACCCCACGCGTTCACCCACATCTCACCCTTTCCTATCCCTTCCTCCATATGAGGACTGGTTGAGGTGGGTATGTAACAGCTGCATTAATACCTTATGAAATAGTTTAATGCAGGGAGGTGGGGGGATGGGGAGGTAGGGGTCTGGGGGGATTTGGGGGGGTGGAGGGATAGAGGGGTTGGGGGGTTAGATTCCACATGGCATGTAGGACAGCCAAAAGAGAAAAAAAAAAAAAATAGCCCCTCACCAAAAGAATATTGCACTCATGTCAGCTACCTGGTTTTGATAGTATATGATAGCTTTGAAATTTGTTAACATTAAAGGAAGCAGGGTCAAGAGCAAGCAAGGTCAAGGCTATCTACCATTTTTGCAAGACTTTTCTTTGTCTCAAATTATTTCAAAATAAAAAGCTAAAACAGCAAGAAAAAAAGTCACCGCCTTCCCCACTGTAAGAGGCCATTTCATAGTTGTTACCTGTGTCTGTAACATTAAGGGTTACTGTATGGTTATTTATACATTATTTTATGTAACCCTGCTTTGTGGTGTGGTCATCTCCATTTTTCCAGGTGAGGGAACTGAGACATAGAAATTATGTAACTTAAGAAGTGTAGGTACCAGGAGTTGGACAAGGAAGGACAACAAATAGCCACAGTTCCTGTCTGCTCCGTGAGACAAGAAATCTTAGCCTTAGAAGTACGGGTGCCTAGTGCAGTGGCTGACACACTCAGGAAACGCTTTTGCTGGTTTACTGTACTCATTTATCCACTAGATGACAATGTACTACGTGAAGTTACTTTACTTGGTTAATGAATGCTTTTTTGGTGACAGAAGCTGGCCTAAGTCAGTGTGGGGCTCCCAGGCTGGGCTGCTCAGGCTATAGCCACAGGACACAGAAGCTCTGATTTTATTTTCCTAATCAGATCCAAGGCTGTTATTAATTTCACTCCTGTAAGCAATGCCAGTTAGCATTTATTATATACCCACTCCGCAAACGGGAAATGCCATTTGTTCCTGTAGGTGCATTTTTAGACACTGCCTTATAAAGGGTGGATTTATGGAAAACCTATTTTCTAAATGTCAAGGCTTTCAAGCGCAGCAGAGAGTTGTGAGCCCCTGAGAGGCAGCTGTGTACAACATCAGTCCCGTGGTCCCCTGGACGCCCTCGTCCGCTCTCTGGTCTCCGTTGTCCAGCTCCTGGCACCCACATATTTTAAGTCACAAAACTTCTATGTCTCAGTTCCCTCAACTGCAAAGATGGAGATGACAACACAACATAGCAGGGTTGGATAAAATAATGTATAAATAACTCTGACACAAACGCACATAGCAGCACTTAATAAACGCTCCTGTCCTTGTTTCTTTCAGCTTCCTGTGGGACACAGAGCCTCCTTAACCCATTAACAACAGGTACTGGGGATTCACACTAAGCGATGCTTGTGTAACCCCAAGGCTACAAACTAGATGTTCAACCTACATGGTACTGTTCCAAGATCTATTTTCTTAAAAAAATAAAATTATATAAAGTACCCTAATGAAGTTGAAGCTCTGAAAAAATCCAGTTTTATATATCTAATCAGTAGGAAATGTGCTAATGGCAATAAGCATCAATTAAATATTTCCTGAGCAGCTGTAGTTCTCTTTTACAGGAGGTTTTTAAAGAGACAGTTTGCACAATTCAGGTCTCTTAGAAACTTGTTAGTGAATATTTAGGATGAAGGCTTCTTTTCTTATTGATCAGTTACTCTGTAGCTAGTCATTGAAACTTTATTATTGGTCATGGTAATTAAGAAAATGATAAAGGTATTTCAAACTGATAAATTAATTTTAAAAGGATTACTGCATGTTTTACCTTCCTTAACTTCTTCAAGTTAAGGAGACCAGCCTAAATTAAGGAGACCAACCAGTCCATCCTAAAGGAAATCAGTCCTGGAAGTTCACTGGAAGGACTGATGCTGAAGCTGAAGCTCCAATTCTTTGGCCACCTGATGTGAAGAACTGATTCGTTTGAAAAGACCCTGATGCTGGGAAAGACTGAAGGCAGGAGGAGAAGGGGACGACAGAGGATGAGATGGTTGGATGGCATCACCAACTCAGTGGACATGAGTTTGAGTAAACTCCGGGAGTTGGTGATGGACAGGGAGGCCTGGTGTGCTGCAGTCCATGGGGTTGCAGGGAGTTGGACACGATTGAGCGACCGAACTAAAGTGAACTTCTTCAATCTTCCTACTTGAAGCTATAATAGCAGTAGTAGTATGGGTAGCAAAGACATATTGAGTGCTTACTACGGGTCAGGTGTTATTGTAGAGCCTTTATACCCACTCACTCATTTAACTCTCCCCAAACCCTATGACGGTGACAACAGCTACTGGTTCCATGGCATTTAGTATGTGTCAGAAAGTATTTAAGCACTTTTTATGTATTAATTCATGTAAGGGTCATGACAGATCTGTAGTAAAGGTACAGTTGTTAACCCCTTTACAGGGAGGAGAAGGAAAGTGAGCTTGAGAGAAGTTAAACTTGCTCAAGACTACAAAGCTCAGCGTCAGGCAAAATCAAGGTACCAGGAAACATCAGATGTTGTTCTATCACTTTCTTTATTCTTGGCTGTCACAGGTCCTACCTGATTTTGTGGTCTACTAACAAAAGAACACTTTGTGTTGTGTTAAAAGCTCTAGCCCTGGATCTTTCCGACCCAGCGATCAAACATAGGTCTCCTGCATTGCAGGCAGATTCTTTACCATCTGAGTCACTGGGGAAGCCCAATAATAAATATATCAAACTACTGAAAGAGCTTTGAAATTACCATCAGAGAAGTACTAAAATAATCATAATATGCTGAAGGCTTATTTCCTTTTTCAATCTGAACATTTTGTTCCATCGTCTCTTATTTGCATCTGGATATTTGTGTGTATTTGTGGGTGTGAGAGAGAGAGATTAAGAGAGATTGAGAAAAAGTGAGACCAGAATCTGCTGTAGTCACATCCATCTTGCACCAATAGAGGAGGCAGCTAAAACACTGAGGGAAGCAGAGGGGAAAGAATCATCAAAAGAAAATTTTGATGACACAGTTGAGCAGCTGAGCTCAAATCAATCCTGGAATCACCACACCTCTATTTTATCAGCAATAGTCTTATTGAGCAGGCAACTTTCACTTTGGATTTCTATACCTGGAGCTGAGAATATCTTAACAGATCCATTAACTATAGTCATACTTCCCCACATATTTTTATTTCAGCTTTTTTTCTTGGCATCCCCTTCAGAGATACACACATGTAGGGCGCACATGCGCGTGTGCACACACACACACATGCACACACAGAGGAGGTCTCACTATGAATCAGCACAGTGCCAAACTCTCCCCCAATCTCAGTGGCTTCAACATCACACACGTTCCTTGCTCATGCCTCTTGCCTGCATCCATTGTGAATCGGCTTTTTGTCATAATCCATCTGAGAACAAAGCTGAAGGAGAGCACTAACCAAAAAACAGCATGTCACTGCGGTAGGAGGAAAGGAGAAGTCCAGAGGACCCTATACTGGAGACTGAATGCCCTGGTCCGGAAGTAACACACATCACTTCCACTTACAACTCACTGGCCAGACCTAGCCACACAATCCTGTCCAACCACAGGGGGCCCAGGAAATGTCAGGAGGGCAACAGGCCCAGGTGCCCTGAAGGAGGAGATGTAGAACAGCACTAACTACCAGAGCCCTTTCCTAAATAGTGTTATTCACCTGAGGAGGGAAAGTGGGGGGCAGGAGGTCAGTGTGGGAAAAGGAATTTTTTTTTCACTGTTCACCACTTTGATAGTATTTGGACTGTCTTAAATGTTTAAAGGCTGAAGTATAACACAGAGAGATAAGCACACAAATCACAAAAGTACAGCTCAATAAATGATCATAACAATGAACTCATTTGTATAATTATCACCTGGATCAAGAAATAACATCGTCTGCACTCCAAAACTACACCTTGGGACTCCTTCAATTTCTCTATCTTTCTTCCCAAAGTTATCCTGATTCTTAATCCCACAGATAAAAAATTAAAAAGAAATATTTACAGACTTATCATGAGAGAAGTATAAGGTAACATGCCCTTGAGGGTTTCTCTAAACCCAGGGGGGAATAAATAGACTGTTAGTTTGAATAGTTTTTCTAAACCCAGGGGGAAGTAAATAACCTGTTAGTTTGAAATGTGCAGGAGGTAAAGAGTAGAGAAGTAGCTGGACCGGGAGAACTGGGTTCTGTGAGACTTAGAGGATGGAAGGTGAGTGGAGGAGACAGTACCAGCCCCCTGCACTCCTCAAGGTGTCAGGACCTCCGGTGATGCCGTACACGGCTCCTTGGAACTCACCTGGATTTCCTGACTTTGGAGCCTCTTCACATAGGCTGAGGCAAACCAGAATGTAGAGAGGCTTCCCTGTGATAGTTATGCTCCACAGAAGACAAGTTCAATGCTGACACTAGGAAATCAGGTGAAGAGAAGGGGTAGCAACCACTCCGGAGTAAGGGCCAGACCTCGTCCCATTTCTGAGAGCTTCGGGATTCCTGTTCCATACAATGGGCAGGTAGTAGTGACAGAAGGTGTCCCAATAGCAACTGTTTCTGGATGGTTTCCAGGTAGGGAGGTGGGGGCCACAAAGCTGGATATAGTTTTAAAAAACCAAACCTCGTCAGCCATCGTCCCCCTCTGCCAGGTGGGCTGAGAATGCACAGCTGCCCGCACGATGCAGTTTCACCTTCCTTCACGTTATAGATGTCCGGCCCTGACCCAAAGCTGCAGGAGGTTGGCCCTGCGAGGTGTTTGGAGCCTCAGCGCCTCCTCGAGTTCCTACTCTGTACCACTGCTGCGGAGTAAGCTGGGGAGAGGGCCCTTAATAAGTACGCCACTCAGGGTTTAACCATGGCAAATATTTACATGTGTATATGACTGAAAAGATATATAAGGATTGCTAGGTGTTGGCTCACACAATTAGGAAAATGATAAGATTGCTTAGTCTCCAAATTCAAGGGCTCTCTGGGTGCTCACCCAGGCCTGTAAGATGCCCAGTCCAGCCAGACTGGACTGTCTATTTACTTTCCCTACAATTCAGCTCAGAAGTGACAGACAAGTTTTAGCATTTTAAACTGTTAAGAACAGTTTAGCTTCAAAGAAAAGAACAAAAATAAATCTCTAAATGTAATCCTTTAACAAATACCTTATGAAATGCCTACTATGTCCAAAGGACTGTACTGTCTTTTGGGACGTGGAGGTAGGGAGAGATGAAGTCTGCTGTCATCATGGTTGCTTCCAGCCTCTCAAAACAGACTGGGTGACTCTGCTAACTGTATGACTTTGGCAAATTACTTAATCCCTCCGTGCCTCATAATTCTTACTTGCAACATAGGAAAAGTGATTGTACCTAATGCATAGTTAGAACCAGACATGGAACAACAGATTGGTTCCAAATTGGGAAAGAACATCAAGGCTGTATGTTGTCATCCTGCTTATTAAACTTATATTCAGAGTACATCATGCGAAATGCTGGACTAGATGAAGGACAAGCTGGAATCAAGATTGCAGGGAGAAATATCAATAACCTCAGATATGCAGATGACTCCACCCTATGGCAGAAAGTGAAGAGGAACTAAAGAGTCTCTTGATGAGGGTCAAAGAGCAGACTGAAGAAGCTGGCTTAAAACTCAATATTCAAAAAACGAAGATCATGGTATCTGGTCCCATCACTTCATGGCAAATAGATGGGGAAGCAATGGAAACAGTGACAGAATTAATTTTCTCCAAAATCACTATGGATGGTAACTGCAGCCATGAAATTAAAAGATGTTTGCTTCTTGGAAGAAAAGCTATGACAAACCTAGATAGCGTGTTCTATCTAGGTTAGAATTATTAAAAAGCAGACGGTACTTTGCCGACAAAGGTCTATCTAGTCAAAGCTATGGTTTTTCCAGTAGTCATGTATAGATGTGAGAGTTGGACCATAAAGAAGGCTGAATGCCAAAGAATTATGAATTGTGGTGTTGGAGAAGACTCTTGAGAGTCCCCTGGACTGCAAAGAGATCAAACCAGTCCATCCTAAAGGAAATCAGTCCTGAATATTCATTGGAAGGACTGATGCTGGAGTTGAAGCTCCAATTTTTGGCCACTTGATGTGAAGCGCAGACTCACTGGAAAAACCCTGATGCTGGGAAGTATTAAAGGCAGGAGGCAAAGGGGACAATAGAGGATGAGATGGTTGGATGGCATCACTGACTCAATGGACATGAGTTTGAGCAAGCTCCAGGAGATGAAGGACAGGGAAATTTGGTGTGCTGCAGCCCATGGGGTCGCAAAGAGTTGGACACGACAGAGCAACTGAACAACAACTTCTGTCCATTGCCGGGTTTCTGTTAGTCAGGACGAGCTTTATTGGGAGTAGATGGTGGATATGCTTAGAGTGAAGGCCAGTTCCAGGGTGTCTAAAGGCAGGCAGGTAGACTTGCTGTTTGCCTAGGCAAGTGGACTAATCTGAGGGCATTTCATGAAAATGTTTGGCCAAGTAGTAGTCCTGATTCCTGGGATTTATTACACATTTCTTAAGAAGAGAAAAGCAAAACTAATGAAGTGTTTGGCCATAAAGGGGGAAGTCTGGGATTTGCTAAAGATAGGGATTCAGAAAATATAGGTCGAAGCGTTTTCTGAAGTCTTTCATTCCTAGTCTCTGGAGAAATCAAATGTAAGCATCTGTAACAAATGAATGTAATGAAATGGAAATAAGTTTCGCCAAGGCAATGAAAAATTGAGGATTGTTAAATTGTTAACTCCTGGAAGGAAAGGAGTTGTTTTTCTGAAGCTGTATGATGTTTCAGTGGGTGCTGTACAGAAAAAGGACTTGGTAGCTATTTGATGGTGAGTCCACTGAATTTTCAGCTTTCTTCTACGGTGGCATAACAGCAAAGATAAACAAATTCACATTGATCATGTGGGGGCAGGGTGAGGGGAATGAGGCACGGCCTCACCACAACCTGTTATCACTAACCTCATGTTTATAGCAGACAAGCTCCACTTTTGCAATAAGTATAACCTGCACTTACGCTGTTCTTTTTCCATGATGCTCACCAGAGAAGTTTCTGATTAAGCATAGGGTCGTCATCATGTTTACTCATCTATGCAAAGAATGGAAGTCTAAATTCCTCTGCTGACCTTAGTTCTCAGTTTTCTGGCCTTTCTGGTCAAATTGTGTACTTTTAATGAGCATTCGGATCATTTTCTCATTGAAAATACCAGAAGTTGATTTGCTAGATCAGTACAGAACCCTGTACTGACGTCTAATAAATATTGGGAAAAGTTCATCAAGAAATAGTCTCCTTTCCAGTCTTCCTGCCCGACAGGAGAAACACAGATCCATACTGCCTTCATCTCTTGTTAAACCAGGGCAGTGGGGTACAACAACCATTCTTGCAGGTTCAGATTCCCTAGAGTGCATTCATTTTACATGTTTACAGCTGAATAGGCCTCACATGATAATTAGGACCCATCAAGCTCCTGACTGGGCTCAGGAGGTACTGAAGTGCAACCCTCTATTAGTAGTTTCTGGTGAGAGCAGTAACTGTCTTGAAAGAACCTGTTTTCTCCTAATTTACAGCAGTCCCCTGGGTTCAGTGATGTTTGCAGGAGTTTGGTAAACAGTCTGTTCTGACACACTGCAGCTGGTGGCTGCCTCCCTCTAGGACCCTCACCGGGTCTAAAGCCTGACAAGGGAGTTCACTAATGTCTCCCAGGCAGGGTCCCATGCTAGTCCAGTGGCATCAGGGCCTGGGATGCAGAACACACTGGAAAAGAGCCTCAACCTTGGATCACCTGGAAAGTAAGCCCGCGTGTCTTTCCTACTGTTGGTGATGTCTCTCTTTACACGGTGTCCACTGAACTTCAACTTTCATAAACAGGCCCATCCATTTTGCCGGTAAAAAGTTTCTCATAGTCTCTCTCTCTCCTTTTCTGTCCCACACTCAGGGCTTACATTCTGCTAGGCTGTACCACTAAAGCCAAATCCGTACCAGTAAAGCCACATCAGCCTCACAAACTGACTTCTTGGAGTCCAGTTCCTGCCTCTCTAGTCCACCCTCACACTCAATTTTCCTTAACTCCTTTGCACGGGTGTCAAAACTTTCTATAGGCTAGTCCTCTCGCCACCCAGCACAACTTTAGTTTCCGTTAGTAACAATCATGGTGGTGATAATGACCACTCAACTGAGTGCTTTGTTGTGCTGAGCCCTTTATAGAGAGTATTACCTTTCAGCCTACAACAACCACACTGAGGTGGGCATTATCATCCTTGCCAAATAGCTATAGTTGAGTACTCCCTTCCGTGATAGGTAGCTGACTTTAAAAGACAGACCTGTAAAGACTACCTTAAATGGCAAAGGCTGTGATCCAGGCAAGGCCCTTGAGATGAGAGATGGTGTTGGATTATCTAGGTGGGCACTCAATGCAATGACATGCATCCCCGTGAAAGGGAGGCAGAGGGAGATCTGAGAGACGACACAGAGTAGAGAGGCTTCCCAGGTGGCGCTGTCGGTAAAGAACCCGCCTGACAATGCAGGAGACGTAAGAGATGAGGGTTTGATCCTTGGGTTGGGAAGCTCCCCTGGAGGAGGGCATGGCAACCCACTCCAGTATTCTTGCCTGGAGCATCCCATGGACAGAGGAGCCTGGTGGGCTAGAGTCCATGGACTCGCAAAGAGTTGGACATGACTGAAGTGACTTAGCATGCACGTGTGCACAGAGAAGAGGAGATAATGTGAAGACAACAGAGGGAGAGTTGAAGGTGTTGGCCTTGACGTTTGAAATGATGTAGCCACAAGCTAAAGGATGCTGGAGGTACCAGTGGCTGAAAGAGGCCAGGAACCATCCTCCCCTAAAGCCTCTGGAGGGAGTCTGGCCCTGCTGACACGTTGATTTCAGCCTCCAGAACTATGAAGCAGTGCCTTACTGACCTTCTTAGCCACACAGTTTATGGTAACTTGTTACATCAGCTCCAGGAAATGAAAGACCCCATGTCTCACCTGCATCACATCAGCCTCACAGCTGACCTCTTGGGAGTCCAGTTCTTGCCTCTCTAGTCCACCCTGCACACTTAATTTTCCGTAACTCCTCTGCATGGGTTTCAAATCTTTTTGAAAGATTTGAAAGACCAGACTATAGTCTGGTCCTCCCTCCAACCAGCGCCGCAATAGTTTCTGTTAGTAATAATCATAGTAGTGATAGTGACCTCTCAGCTGAGTGCTTTGTTGTGCTGAGGGCCTTATGGAGAGTCTCACATTTCATCCTGAACAACCGCCCTGAGGTGGGCATTATTATCCTTACTTTCCAGATGAGGAAATCGAGGCCTGTGCGAGCAGCCTGTTTCTGCCCTCAGCCCCAGGCGTTAGCGCTCAGGGTGTGTCCCCCTGCTGGGACACTAGCAGGGTGATCTGAGAGCCTTGTTCTCCCATCTGCTTGTGCAAAACTCACCCACCTTCCAGACTTCATGTGTGTACGCCTTTCTCCACCAACTTCTCCTGAATACCCATCTGTCACCTGTCTCTGAATTCCCTGTGAATTGTAGGCCGAATCTGTTTCACAAACTGTAGAAATAGGATTCTGCTTTGTAGTTTTAAAAATTCAAAACTTACTGGGAAAGAATATTCTGTGTAGAGCACGATTTAAAAGCAAAACAGAAACCCAAAGTACCCTACTCAGTGATGCCTGACCCTCAGGAGGCACTGATTCTTTTTACTGAGATTTCTCCCTAATTTTAAATAAAATTAATTCACACTTTTTTTGGGTAACGTGTCCTGTTAGAAATTCCCTGGGCTGTGTAGTACCCTGATGACATTACCTAGAAAATCTGATTGCCATGTAGCCTGTATCTAGGTGTTCTATCCGTCTAGAGCAGTACTGTCTGCCTAATGGAAACACACTCTGAGCAGCAAATGCAAGCCACTCGTTTTAAAATGTTTAAAGCAACTGTATTTTAAAAAGTAAAAGAAACAAGTGAAATTAATCTTATTTGACCCAATACTGTATTTTGCTTAACTCAATATATCCAAAATATTCAATACTGTCATCTCAACATGTAATCAATATAAAAATTATTGAGACATCATTTTTGGTTGGTTGTACTGTCTTCAAAATATGAAGTGTAATTTATATCCACGCCATATGGAAACTTGGACTAAGCGAATTTCAGGTATTCAACAGTCAATATCAGATGATGTAGGTCTAGAACTACAACTTCTTTTGGAGACTAGATTTCCAAGTTCTGTTCTTCTGTAAAATATCTAATTTGAACTCAACAAAATGAGATGCCTTTTCTTGATGTCTACAGTAAATACAGAAAATTACAGAGAAGAAAATAAAGCTTCCCAGTATTACAACATTCCAGACTTTTTTCCCTAAGCATAACTAAAAATATACAGACTTTAAAAATTAAAAGCATTCTGTTAGTACTATTTCATAATATTCTGATTTGGAAACTTAGCCCTCTCCTGAAGGCTGTCCCGTGTATGTTGGTTTCCTAAGTAGGTTTTAAATCTAGAAAACAAAGATCATGTTTCAAACCATTCCTACATACCTCAAAGAATATGATTGAGCACACAAAACTCAATAAATAGCTGAATTGACAGAAAAATATCAATAAATATTTATAGAGTGGGATTGGCTTATAAACTGGATTTGAGAGTTGGACAAACCCAGTTGAACACCTCATTTTGGTCTGGAATCACCCTCTGAAATTGGAGATAAGATCTTGTTACTTGCTAGTGGCTAAGTATGGGGTGATCTGTTAAAGCTCCCCCAGCCTTGCTTTTCCCAGTGGTATAGATGAGAAACACGTGCAGGCTGACCTTATTAATTCTGCCAACTCTCCCAGGGTCGTGTGAGACCCAAATGAGATCATGTTTGAATGACATCATGCCAACAGCGGCCCTCTGTAAAATCAAGGGGCATGCTGCCATTCGTCTTTCTAACCTTGTTACCCTGTGTGAACTGTGCTCTTAAATATGCTTAGAATTTGTTCCTGGCCATTGACTCAACCCATGTTCTTGGTAATGCTAAGATTATAGACTTCAAATGACTAGTACTGTATTAGTTTTAAATCTTTACTTTTTAACAGTATGTAGCTTCTCCTAGAATTTCAACCATATTTATACCCAATTTTTAAATTTTTAATAACTGGTGTTCACTGCTAGTCCTTAGTCCCCTTATTATTTTTTAAATTAATTTTTATAGAAAAATAGTTGCTTTACAATGTTGTTTCTACTGTACAGCAAAATGAATCGGCCAAATATATACATATATCCCCTCTCCTTTGGACTTCCTTCCCATTCATACCATCACAGTGCATTAAGTAAAGTTCCCTGTGCTATCCAGTATGATCTCATCAGTTGTCTATTTTATGTATAGTCCTTAGCCCCCTTCGGAGAAGGCAATGGCACCCCACTCCAGTATTCTTGCCTGGAAAATCCCATGGACGGAGGAGCCTGGTAGGCTGCAGGCCATGGGGTCGCGAAGAGTCAGACTGACTGAGCGACTTCACTTTCACTTTTCACTTTTATGCATTGGAGAAGGAAATGGCAACCCACTCCAGTGTTCTTGCCTGGAGAATCCCAGGGATGGTGTCGCACAGAGTCGGACACGACTGAAGTGACTTAGCAGTAGCAGTAGCCGCCTTAAATCATGACTTTCTTATTCAAATTTTAAAATTCTGTGAATATCTCAAGTAATTGTTTTAGAAAAATAGAGTGTACTAAATCTTCTAGCTCATTAATGTCTGAAATATCTGAAGCATAAAGGATTTTTTATATTGGGGTTGACAGATAAAATTCAGGTAAACAATAAATATATTTTAGTATGAATGTGTCCCAAAATACTTATACTAAAAACATATTGTTTATCTGAAATTCAAATCTTATTTGAGTGCCCTGTGCTTTTACCTGTTAAATCTGGTAATCTTTTTTTTTTTTTTTTTTGACTCTGTATAGAATTCTTGGGTTATAGGCTGTTCCTGTCACAAATTTTATTTTGAATATTCTAAATAAAACATTATATTGAGCAAGACCAAAACAAACAAACAAACAAAACCCTCTATGAATGAGGTGCCATTCTTCTGTTACGGTGAAGTCTGATTGTTGTTTCTCTTTGGGCAATCTTTTCTTTTTTTCCTTCTGAATGCCTATAGGGAATTTTCTTTATTTTCATAATATTAAGTATTTTTGAGAACATATTGGAATTTGGGGGCTTTAATTAAGGCTCTCATATGGTTTTGAAATTAAATTGCATATGTGGTAGTTAATGTGTCTGATTTATTTTAAACTTTCCTATCCTCACCCTCTGTGTACAAATCTGAGCTTTTTGAGGGTGTCAGTTGTATATCTGTAGCACTGAGTCTGTAATCCATTGAACCATGAGGGGGAGCTGAAGAAATGTTGGCTAAAAGACCAAATGAATGAGTGGGGGCTAAATGTTAGGACAGGCTGAACAGTTTTCAAAGTCTCACACGGGGTAGATAAGTCAATGCCCAATACCTATTGAACAATATGAAGATAAAGACAAACCCTGACAATAGCTCTCTGACATAAAGAACATCCTCAAGAATGAAGGATATGGGTTTCAAGGAAAGGGGAGAATAAAATAGGCCCTGATTCCCAGGAGGGTGAATATGAGGCCAAAAAAATTTAGTTATGAATTGTAGGCCAATAAGCTCTTACTTATTTAGAAGCAGAGTAAAACTCATGTTTCATTTTGTCACCCTTGCTGAGAGACCCAGGAGCATGAAAAAAATAGTTTTTTCCACTTTCTAGAAAATGACAGTAAGTTGTCCCCTGGTGTTGAGAAGTGCAACATTCCAGCGTTTGATGGAGCCAAGAGGCCAGTGAGGTCTCTGGGGTCCAGTCCAGACAGCCCCAAGAGAGTGGCGTGAAGGGTGGCTGACTTATGAGGCCATCAGCACGTCAGGGAGGGAACAAAATTTCCTTTGTTATAAGGGCTGCAACCCTGAATCAGAGACCTAATTCCTAGCCTCAGGACTTCTTTAAAATGGAATCATAGCTGGACTTTGCCATGGAGCTCAGCTCCAAGGTCCTCATTCTTTGAAGAGAGTAAAGAGCTCAGTATCTTTCACTTTATCACCCATCTCTCCTGTTCTTCCCTGATTGAAGCAATTAATTCATTTATGTCAAGCAGCATGATAGGTGCTGTGAATAAGACTTCTCTTGACTGCTTGTACTTCAGCACAAATCCAGTTTCTTTAGGGCAATAAAAGTAAATATTCTTTAAATGATCAAATCCTAACTTAACCTCAGTCAGATCTAAGGAGATTCTAACTTCACTCTCTACCGCCTTACATTCCTTTATCTGCCTATGGTTTTTTCAGTCATGTGAGACTCCATGGCATCTGATTTCCCATGAGGTGCTATTCTTTAAGAATTAAGCAACAATCATGATGAGAGTCAAGCTCCCAGTTTTCTAGAATTCCACCCTGGAGTCGCTTTCTTAACCTGAGCTTGAACTCAGCACCATGTTGGATGCAGCCCCTTAGATAGTGGTTGCTACCCCCAAGAAGTTCCCAAGGCTCTCTCATAATTAAAAAGGCTGAGTGACTCCAAGGGCCCAGAGCAAAGGTTCTCTCATTCCTAGAGTTGTGTCACCACTCTACCTGATCAAATGTAAGGTCAAATCCTTGAACAGCACCATTGGCAGTTTGTGAATCTGAGCAGGGGGATGTCACACTAGAGGTTTTCAGTAGGCATACACATGTACGTAGGCCAATATATGTTACTGCTTTGTGACTAAGTTGTGTCTGATTCTTGAGATCCCATGGACTGTAGCCCACCAGGCTCCTCTGTCCATGGAATTTCTAGGCAAGAAAACTGCAGTGGGTTGATATGTAGGCATGTAATATAACATAGACAGCTATGAGTTGCAAATCATGGAAATGAGCAGTACAACTAGAGAAACTGGATCAGACCCTGTGTAGATCTTTTCTCTTGCCTCTAGATATTTGCCTTGATCAGAACCAAAGTGTTGGCATTTTTACCATTTACTGACACTCTTTTTTTTTTTTTTTTGACTGCACTGCACAGCATGCAGGATCTTAGCTCCTGACCAGGGATTGAACCTGAGCCCCTTGAATTAGAAGCATGAAATCTTAACTACTGACCACCAGGGAAATCCCTCTCTGTTTTCTTGAATTAAGAGATTTGATTCCTATGAGACACCAGAGAAGACAAAGAAGCACTTGTGTCTGCCAGCTTGAAGATGTTGTGTAATATTCAGAACTTCTTTCCTATTGCCATAGGGCAAAGAGGCAATTTCTGACTCATAGGACTAAGTCTTGCTTGTATGCAACATCATTTAAAGTGTGGTATTTTACTACGCAATTCTAGGTCATGGAGGACCCATTGTTCTATCTTGAAGGGCATGGATTAACTGTTAATGACACCGTGAAAATCCACTAAGGGAGATCAAGCAGATGGCTCTGACATTAAGAGATAAAAGTCATCTTTAACGGATTTGACTGTGGTTACTGTAAGCAGGTGCCCCAAAGTAACATAAATAGACAAGATAAAATAGGTATAGATGGGTTTTACAATTCCCTTACCTTATTAAGTGGGATAAGTAATTTGCCACCCGATTAGAAGTGGGAGATGTGTGCATTATTGTGTGGCCCCAGACCACTTTAGCATCGACTGTCCCCTTTCTTCCCATTCCATTCCCCATGATTGATCCTGTTAAATATAAAATACTTGAGGAACAGAAAACTAATAAATTTGGGGGAAATGTCATATGGTTTTTATTCTAAGGATCATTGTATAGGGCAATGAAGAATCCTTTTGAAGTGGAGAATGTGGATAATTCTAATAAGATTAATTCTTGAAACCAGGACTTTGAACAGAAGAGATTGGATGGGCTCAGAGAAAGGAGTTGGGCCTGTGGTCCAGATAAGGTCATCACATGTTGAAAAGTCACAATATACCATACAGATGGAAGAGAAGGCTGGCTAAAGGGAGATGCCATGCCATATCTGAGGTTAGACTGGGCAAGAGGACTCATATACAGAGCAAGTTTTGGATGTCAGGTCAGGTCTAAAGGGCTGAAATATGATGGGGCACCAGAGGGAAATCAAACTTTCTGGACTAGAAGCTGTCCTCTGACACAACAGGATGATCTGGTGGTGGAAAGCAAGGACCTACAAGGGAATTAAGGACATTGGAGTAGGATCCAGGCAAGCAAGGAATATTTTAGGAATCCAGACAATAAACGATTGGGTAGCAGAGAGTCAGACCAAAAATTCTTGAGCTCCAGGAATAGTGCCCAGACAGACACCCAGAACACTATTACATAAAAACTAAGAAGGATCAACAGCAGGGTGATGATAATAGTATCAACGACAACAACCATAATCAACATGAATAACCATAGATAAAACCTACTGAGTAGTTACCATGTACTGGGCTAAGTGCTTGACCCTTCCATGTCTTCTATCTTTATTTAACAGAAGAGAAAGTAGAGAGATAAAGTACACATTCAAGGTGATGCAGGGCTAAGTGTCAGAGCTAGGATCTGAACCCAGATTTGTCTAATCCCAAGCTCATAGGCTTCCCCCTCTTCAGGACAGTTCCTGACAAAAGCTCCCTTCCTGAGATTCTGCGGGGGAGGCCTGGGCCCACAGCAAAGACGGCTAAACTTGACATCCAAAGCAGATCTGTGCAGCTCCCAAAATTTACATAAATAAATATCAAGCTTGGTTATGTAAAAAAGAAGAGCCTAAAAAAACCCTGAAAAGTAATCACTCTACCATGCTCAACACTAGTGAAGATCTTTATGGAAATCTTTTTCTGCTCTGGGGCTGTTCTATTATTCAGTTGCTAAGTCATGTCCAACTCTTTGTGACCCCATGGACTGCAGCACGCTAGTCTTCCCTGTCTTTCACCATCTCCCAGAGTTTGCTCAAACTCATGTTCACTGAGTCGATGATGCCATCCAACCATCTCAGCCTCTGTTGGCCCCTTCTCCTGCCTTCAATCTTTCTCAGCATCAGGGTCTTTTCCAATGAGTTGGCTCTTTGAGGCTGTACATGACACAATTAAAATGTGAAGTGATATTGCTGGGGACCACAGAAGGAAATGGGGAACTCTCATATACACTTGCTGTAGATTGAATTGTGTCCTCTCAAAAGATACACTAAGAACTTCCCTGGTGTCTAGTAATTGGGAATCTCCCTGCCAACATAGAGGAAACAAGTTCAATCCCTGGTCCAGGAAGATTCCAGATGCAACTAAACCTGTGTTCTACAACTACTGAGCCCATGTGCTACAACTACTTAGAAGCCCAGGCGCCCTAGAGCCCGTGCTCCAAGAGAAGCTGCTGCGAAGAGAAGCCCGAACAGAGAGAAGCCCCTGCCCAGGGACAGCAAGGAAGACCCAATGCAGTAAAAAAAAATACAAGCAAACAAAAATCCTCCTAAAATCAAAAGACATGTTGAGGTCCTGATAGCCAAGAACCTGTGAATGGGATCAGGGTCTTTGTAGATGCAATCATGTTAAGAGGAGGTTGCACTGAATTAAAGTGGTCCTACATCCAAAGACTGGTGTCCTGACCAGGAAAGAGAGATTTGGAGACACAGAGATACACAGGGAGGAAGGCCATGTGATGATGGAGGCTGAGATTGAAATTATGCTGCCATAAACCAAGGAACACCAAGAATTGCTGGCACCCACCAGAAACTAGGAGAGGCAAAGCAATGTGCTTCCTTGGAACCTCCAGAGGAAAGATGGTGTTGCCCAAACCTTGATTTCCAACTCTGGCTCCCAGAACTGTGAGAGACTAAATTTCTGCTATTTTAAGCCACCCAACTTGTGGTAATTTATTACTGTATCCCTGATGGGCAGAGGTAAATTGATAAAATTTTCTTGAAAGTAATTCAACAAATGTATTAAAACTTTAAAGATTCCTCTTGTCAAGATTTCTATTTCTACTAAACTATCCTAAGATACTTTCTATAGATTAAGATCCATAAAAGATTTATTCATATAGTTAATTGTGGCATTCTGTATAATATTTTTCCAAAGGAAATCTAATAGTTCATAAGGAATGATTAAATAGACTATTTTATATTCAGAGGATAAAATATTATACAACCATCAAAACATGTAAATGCTTTTTAGTAACATGGAAAAATATCTAACTTATAATGTTAAATGAAAAAAGGGGGGAAGAAATATTCAAATCAATATGATGATAACTAAAATATGCAGGGTGAAAAACTGGAAGAAAATATATCAAAAGATTAATGGTGACTATCCTTGGGTTTGGGGACTATGGGTAACATTTTTTTCTTTAAGTCTTTTGGTATTTTAAAATAGTCTATAATGAGCATATATTACTTTGTCTAATGAGATGAAAGAACTTATAAAAAAGTTAGAGGAATTGTTATTAGAAGGTTAAAAAGGATGTCAATTGAAAAGTCATGTACAAAGACTGGTAATCTATCACTATTATTTACACTGATGCTGTATAATGGGGTAGATACTTTTTAATGTCAACACTATTAATGATGATTATATTTCCACTGAGATTAATAGTACCATCCAGGGGTTACCATTTGCAAAACATTCTCATCTGACATCTGCTATCTCATTTGATTTTTAAAGTTTGCAAAACATTTTCATTCCACATGTATTATCTCATTGGGTAAGTTAAAACAAGTCTGTAAAGAGTAGGCATCGCTATGCTTCTTTTGTGGAGGGCACTGAACCTGAGATGTGGGTAGAACTGAGACAGGATAGGACGAACTGAGAACTGCCTAACAGACAGGCTTTCTTGCCTGAGGGGCAGGGCAGGACCAGGCCAGCCCTAGGTGGCCTGAGTGTGACCTGTGACATTTCACCGATGCCAGCTTCCATCTGGTAGCCCCCAGCTCCCCCCTCCCCAGAATAATCAGCTGCCTGGAAGATCTCTTCTGGCTCTAAAACCCTGTGGTCCTAAAACCCCTGAGGTTTGGAGAGATGGAGAATTGGCTGGCAATCTTTAACTTTTTGTTCTCCCTGATTTCTTCCTAGAGATGAGATAAATGCCCTCTCACTCTCTCTCCATTTCTTCTCCAAGAAGAAACCCCTGGACTATCCTCTTTATCTTTTTGTAAATGATAAACAAGCCGAACTCTATGGACACAGAGTTCATACTTTTTCAGCTGACCCCTCTTTCGTACAGAGGCTATGGAAACATTGACACATTCGTAACCAGCAGTTTGTTTATTGCATCATCTCAGGGACAAGGTGCAGGGCCACGATGAAACAGACTCCACTATTTCAGCCTCTCTCTCTGCTCCCTCGGACCTGACAGCTTGTCATCAGACAGGCGCTCCCCCAGTCTGGCTTTCT
Source organism: Cervus canadensis (assembly GCF_019320065.1). Lineage (NCBI taxonomy): Eukaryota > Metazoa > Chordata > Mammalia > Artiodactyla > Cervidae > Cervus > Cervus canadensis. The sequence goes on from NC_057413.1 coordinate 10,550,046, forward strand.
CCTCTCTCCTGCCTCCTGTTACCCAAATAATAGAGTCATAAAATTGAAGACGGAAGACAGCTCAGTAAGTCAGCTCATCTAGCTCTCAGGCTGGGGTAGGATCATTCCTAAATCAACTCAGCGTTCTACCCTTATTGAAACTCTCTTCATTTGATAACTGCTTCCAGGGCCGTAGGAAAAGGCATCAGAATATAAAGCAAAGGTTCCACTTTCCACATCCCATTTGTGTTTGAGTATAAATTATAAGGGGCTCTTTAATTCTACGTCCCAGTTTCTAGCAGTACAGGGACTCTAATGGATTCATCTGAAATTACATTAGCTCCAGCCTCATCATTCTTGCTCTGTTTCACAAGCTTGCCTGGGGGAGGCTGATAAATTGAGTCCTGCCAATCAGATGACTCGACTGCCTCAGGGGAAAGCTTGGAGGGCTTCTCTCAAACCTTGGTATTCATTCATAAACGTTTATTAAACGCTTACGAAGTGTAAGGTGAAATCTAGGGCCTTTCCTTTTCCTTTCTCTTTCTCCTTCCCTCCTTCTTTTGGAAAAATATTCTCTGAGCCCCTACTAGAGTGTGACGGATGCAGTGGAGACACTGAGATGGATTACAGATGGCCACTGCCAAGGAGGAGCTCATAGTAGATGGGGGCAGGAGACGGGGAGGCCCTTGTTAGCCATGAGATCTTGCGATAGACACGTCACTTCTCTGAGTTATTTCCTAGGTGTAAGATACAGATAATTATCCCCTTCTCAAAGGGTGGATGTGAAGATTAAATAATATCATGAATGTAAATCATCTGCTACAAAATTTGGATCAGTAAATATTGGTTTCCTTCTGTTTCTGATAATTACAATATAACCTGTGTTAGGATAATCAGAATTGTATACTCTTGGAGCAAAGAGAGGACTTGGACCCTGAGCTCCCACCTACTCAGGGGCACAGTGAAGGTGGCGGTGGGGTAGGCGAGACATAGGGCACTGATATCATGGGCCATGGGAGTTTTATGAGCTTCCTGGGCCATAGGGTGCTAATGTCATGGGTTATGTGAGTTTGATGAGCCTCTTCAGACAGACAATGACTCCATGGAGAAACTGGCTTCACGCTAAGATTTATAAGTGATTTATTTGCTGGGTGTTGCCCTTTAAAAAGAAGGAGCTCACCCTGAGGAGGGAGTCAAAATGTACAATCTGGTTGAGACACTGGCAAGGGACTGGCGAGGAGGAATGCATTTTTTTTTTCTGATTACAACACACAGCTTGTGGGATCTTAGTTCCCTGACCAAGGATAGAACCAGTACCCCCTGCATTGAAACAGTGGAGTCTTAACCACTGGACCACCAGAAGTCCCAGAAGAATGCTTTAGAGGGTGGTGGTCAAACAGTCTTCTGGTCTCACCTTCTGAATTTTTCAGGTGCCTTGGGAATGGGTGAGCTCTCAGGAAGCAAACAAGCAAATTAAAGGAAAAAACTCAAATCATAAGAAGTGTCACTAGAAACTCCCTTTTGTGGTCTACCAGGTTTTAGATGAGGGGAAGTCTGATCTCAGCTGGAGAAACACTGAGTTGGAGATGCTTCTAGGATACCACCATAGAGATGCTAATAGAAGTCAGAAATACCATCCTAGGCACTGCCAGGTGGTGTTAGTGGTAAAAAACTCACCTGCCAATGCCAAAATGTCATCCTAGGATTCAGGAGAAAGGTGGAAGCAGGAGACGTAGATTCGGTTATTGGTCTGTGTGTGCTTTACGTTACAGGAAGACACAGGATCATCAGTGGAGAGAACTGTGATGGGCATAGGACAAGAGGCTCTAGGCATTCATCAAGAGGAGTATGAGAGGTGGTGGTCTGAATCTATAGGACCCACAGAGTTGAAGAAAAGCAAAGGATAAAGGCAAGTTGAGCTATTTCAGCCTGGACTCTGTGAGGTTGAGCCCTTTGCCCTAAAGGTTTAGAAACCAAACTTTATTAGTTCACACAAGGGGTAAGCTGATCAAGATCTAGGTAAGGTGATCAATTCATATAAACAAGCCCCAAAGAATCTGCTTTCCAAGTAAGAATGGGGTTCTAGCGATTCACAAGGGAGAATGCAAAGAAGCACAAAAGTAATCAGGTACTGATTATAGTAGGGGTCCCCAGCCTCCAGGATTTAATGCCTGATGATCTGAGGTGGAACTGATGTAATAATAATAGAAATTAAGTGCACAATAAATGTAGTGCACTTGAGTCATCCTGAAACCATCTTGCACTAAAGGACATCCATTCCAAACTCTTACTGCTTTGCATGCCATCTTGCTGCAAGATAGAGATAGTTCTATAATAAAACTAATATTTGCTGTCTTCAAAAGTATTCTGCAAAGGGCATTCTACAGAATAATAGTGTGACTGGAAGCTCCCTAAAATGTGTGATAAATTTTAATAAATAAGCTAAATAAGTTTGGCAAACTCTAAATCCTTCTCTTGGATGTTCACAAAGTACATTTGGGTTAAAAACTAAAAGGTACTAGAATAAAGTAACCCATTACCCCTAGACCAGCATCCCTAAGTCCTTCATCGAGGAGCTCTCTCACCTGTGATACCAGCTCTCATTTCTGGCCTGGTCTAGTCTATCTATGCCATAGTGTAATCAATAGCACCTCAAGTATATAATAGACATCTCAAACTTAACATGTTCAGAAGCCAATCCTTGACACCTATCTCTTCAAGCCTATTTTGCACCTTCTCATCTTAGTAAATGGTAACTTCATTTTCCAGTTTCTTCATCCCCAAATCTCAGAGGCACCTCTCTTTTTCTAATACATCATGTGCAAAAAAATTAGCAAATCCTATTAAGCTTGTATTTAAAAGCAGGAAATGCCTATATAATATCTTCCTGAACAAAGTAAAAATGGGCAGTCAAAATTCGATTCTATTCAATGCTTTCTTTACTCTTGTGGAAGAGAGCAATAGCATGTACCAAACAAGTGAAATAAATGTGGGCGAAAAGGGAGTATTGGTTTAAGTAAAAGGTCACATACTTACTAAAGGATTTGCAAAACAATCCAAGGAACTCAGCCTCATCACATGAAAGATGCTGGTTCTGTCTGCCCTCCCCCAGTGATAATCTGAAAGCCCATTAACTTCATTTGAACTGAGATGTAAACATAATCACCCAAACTCCAGTCTTACTAATATCGCAGGTAACCATAGCTTCCCTGCTGCTCCTCAAAGTTCTAAATCACCTTTAATCCACTTTTACATTCAATTTGATATTTTGTTCATGATGTGCTCTGATCTTCCAGTTGTACTACACCCCTAGGAAAAAGGGAAATGTTTTTTTTTTTATGAGAAAGCTAATTTTCAATGATTAGAGTTAAGACAAAAAATCTTGTATATACTTTTCTTCCTGAACACACACCTATACCCTTGAGAGGACCTTGGCTCATTGTGTGCTCATGAAAAGAACACAATATCCTGAGTGAGTCAAACCTGGAGATGCCAAATGGTGATACACAGACTTTTTAAGGAACTGACCCAATATTTCCCTTTTGTCAATGAAGTGTTGAAGATAATCAGCATTGAGAGTGCTTCAGGAAGAGTGATAGTCACCAAGCGTCTTTGTTATCTGTTACTGATTTGGGGTGGCTGCTCGTAGGGACTGAAAGTCTCCCAGTGGAAATAATGCCAAGTGTATTGGTGTTCTTGGCTACCAGTACCATCAGTGGTGACATGCACAAGTATAAAGGCAAAGTGCAGTGAAGTGAAGTCGCTCAGTCGTGTCCGATTCTTTGCGACCCCACGGACTGTAGCCTACCAGGCTCCTCCGTCCATGGGATTTTCCAGGCAAGAGTACTGGAGTGGGTTGCCATTTCCTTCTCCAGGGGATCCTCCCGACCCAGGGATTGAACCCGGGTTTCCAGCATTGTAGGTGGACGCTTTACCGTCTGAGCCACCAGGGAAGCCCACATAAAGGTAAATAAGTGCTTTTTAAAAAGTGGTTCCTCTTCTTTTCCCAGAGTACGCATGGCACATTTTTGGTGATTACAAGCAGAATGACTTCAATGTCCTGAGAAACTCTTCCTTCTACTCTTGACTGCCACTGTTTCAATAAAGGTTGCTGTTAGAAAAATGTCAAGAGAAGGGACGTTTCTAACTTCTCTGTATCAAAGCAAAAAAGGCAATGGTTTAAAATAAAATAAAAAACACATGTGTATGCACAACACATGCATACATACATATATATATTTCAGGCTTTACTTTTTAGAGCAATTTTAGGTTTACAACAAAACTGAGAGGAAGGAAATCTGTATTTATTAATAATAGCAGTGCCTTGTATTAGGTTCCTATGGCTACTGTAACAAGGCACCACAAATTTGGTGATTTAAAATAACAGAACTTCATTCTCTTACTTCTACTTTGAAGGCTAGAAGTTCTAAACACAGCAGGGCTCCGCTCCCTCTGGGAACTCTAGAGGAGAATCCACTCTCTGTCTCTTCCGGTTTCTGGTGACTGTCAGCATCCCTTGATTTGTGGCCACAACACTCCACCCTCTGCCTCTGTGGTCACATCGCCTCCTCCTCTTCCGTCCGTGTTCTCCCCCTAAGTCTCACCTTTATAAGAACACTTATCTGTATAATAGGGAGAGAACTCATCTGAAGATCCTTAACTTCATTGAATCTTCACCCCCTCCCCCTCCGCCCCTTTGACCAGGGTTTCATGAAGGAGTCTTTTGGGCCTAGAAAAGAGAACAACAGTCTCAAAGGCCCCTTGCTGAATCATCTAACTTTGGAGAAAACAAAGCATAACTTTAGTTCCATCTTGATGCTCCAGGCCAGCTGCATCTATCTGGGACTTATCACCCCCTGTCCGGAAACCTACCACCCCTTACACCTGCCCAGAAGACTTATCACCCCCTGCCCAACTACAAGTGTCATCTCAACAAAAGAATACTCAAAATATCCCGCCTGATTGACGTTTCCCTTATCGCTTCCACAAACCTCCCTATAAGTATGAAGCCTCCCTGATCCCTTTCGGCGCTCAGCCTGGTCGTTAGGCCGACGGTCGCCCCTCCTTGCCTGAATAAAGGTAACCTACTTCTGTTGAGGTCGTCTTTCCTTTTCTGCCTCACCGGAACTATGCCTTACATTTTTGGTGCCGAAACCCGGGAGGGGGCGAGGCACTCGTCTCACTCTCTCTCACTCTCCCTCCCTCTCACTGTTTTCCCCTTTTCCCCTGAGTCTGGGAGCGCAAACATCCTCCGAGCTCACTTCTCTGCCAGGGCTCTTAAGTTCCCCTCGGGGACGCCTAGTGCCTTCGTGAGCGGTGCAAGTCTTGTGCTAAGGCTTTATTGATGATTTGCGTACCCCCAGGCCTCGGCTTTACCCCCTTTTCTCTCTCTCTCTGACGACCTCCAGAATAGGGCCCTCTTTCCATTCGACCGCTCTACATGCAACACTCCACTCCAGCCGGCCCCTAGATTAAGGTAAGATCCGATCCGGGCGGAGTTCTAGAGGTGCCCTAGAGCTCAGTCCTCTCCGGGTCCCAGGGACCCCCGGCCCAGGGCCACTCTGTGGGCGACGGTGGGGGACGCTCCACCTCGACACAGAGCTCTCTTCTCATAACTCCTATTGCGACTGCGGGTGACGACTCGAGTTCCCAGTAGGAGCCTCTGCTTGCCTTTCAATTATCGGGTCTGGCCACTCTGTCCCAAAAGATTCCCCTCTGGCCTGTGTTCTCAAAAATCTCAAACCACTCTCACTCACTGAACTCAAAGCTAACCGCTTAAAGCAACTCTGTACATAGATTTGGCCTCAATACCAATTAGACAATCAAGACCGCTGGCCTGAGGTCGGCACATTTGACTTTAACATTCTCCAAAATCTCACTGACTTCCTTAAACGGAATGGCAAGTGGTCGGAGATCCCCTATGCCCAAGCCTTTTGGGCTCTTCGGAGCAGGCCCTCCCTATGCCAGGCCTGCTCCACCCACGAAGTCCTTCTATGCACCTTGCCTCCCAAGCAAAAGGGCTCTTCTTCCTCAATTAACCGCAGACCGCAACCTTCTGCACCCCCAGAGTTCGACCCCGCGGACGAACCCCCTCCCTACCTGCAACCCCGCCGCCCCTCTCCTTCCCCTTCATCCAACTCACCTACTGACACTGAAACCTCTCCTGACTCCCCCTCAGCCCCGCTACCCCATCTCCCCGACTCCCCCTCCCCCCTTCCTTCCCCCCCTGCCACACGGTCACGTACCCAACACATGTTTCCCCTAAGAGAGGTCACAGGACCAGAGGGCCCCACCCGAGTCCATGTGCCATTTTCATTGTCAGATATGAGCCAGATAGAAGAAAAGTTAGGATCATTTTCTGAAAATCCTACCAGATACAGAAAAGAATTCCTGAGACTCTCCCAGGCCTATAACCTCACATGGAGTGATGTATATTATATCCTAAATGCCACTCTCACCCCAGATGAAAAAGACCGTATCTGGCAAGCGGCAAAATCCCATGCTAATCATTTACATAACCAAGACCCGGACAGCCCTGTTGCTGATGAGGCGGTGCCTCAGTTAGATCCCCACTGGACTCACCAGCCCGGTGACCCAGGTATCAGGAGACTCAATCATATGATCACCTGCATTCTAGAAGGAATGCAGAAAAATACTCATATCCATGTCAATTATGATAGAGTCAGGGAAGTCACCCAAGGGGCAGACGAAAATCCAGCCTTATTCTTGGCACGCCTCACAGAGGCAGTCCAAAAGTATACCAACCTAGATATCACTACCCCTGCTGGGTTACTGTACCTTCATGTTCAGTTCATCAGCCAATCTGCCCCTGACATCAGACGCAAGCTTTGCCAACTAGAAAACGGCCCTGAGACCCCCCAGAGAGACCTTCTAGAAGTAGCCTTCAAGGTGTTCAATAATAGAGAGGAGGAGGCTAAGAGAGAAAAAGAAAGTGAGAGAAAAGCTAAATATGCCCTTTTGGCAGCAGCAATTAAAAAAAAAAATCAGCCTGGCCCAAGTCATCCCAGAACGGGTCTTAAGACTCCCCCCGGACCCTGCTTCTGATGCAACCAGTCAGGACACTGGGCAAAGGCATGCCCAAACCCGCGGCCCCCGACAAAAGCATGCCCAACCTGTGGCCAATGGGGACACTGGAAGATGGACTGTCCCCGGGAGTGCCCTGGCACCCCTGGGGAGGTCCCCACCTCCCAGACCTGGAGAGTGGAATGTCCACAGGGACGCCCTGGCGCATCTGAGGAGATCCCCACTTCTCCCCGGAACCCCAGCCCAACTCTACAAGAATTGTTCCAATGATGGGGCCCGGGTTCTAGCCCCCCGGCCCGTGTCTTGAACACGAGCTCGGAACTTAGGGTAGACGGGGTAGTGGCCGGAAAAAAGACCTCTTTTATAATAGACACTGGAGCCACTTTCTCTCTCTTAACTTCCTACTCTGGCCCAACTCAAGACTCAGAAATCACAATCAAGGGGGTCTCTGGAGTTCCCCTAAGGCCAAAAATCAGCCCTCCATTACTCTGTCAATTTGGAAAATCAACCCTTATACACTCATTCCTTATAATGCCTCAGTGCCCAATGGCACTTCTAGGGAGAGATTTGTTATCCAAATTGGGGGTCTTTATTACCATACCCCCCCTCGATACAGTCTCTATATTCTGCATGCAAATGGCACCTGGACAGTCCCTATCCCTCACCCCTGACCTTCCCTTAGATCTACCTGCCTTAGACCCCCAAGTCTGGGACACTGATCACCCATCAATAGCCAAACATCATCCCCCAGTCCACATTACCCTAAAAGACCCCTCTACTATAATCACCCAACAACAATATTCTCTCACCCCAGAGGCCCTCAAGGGACTTAAGCCTATCATAGACCGTCTTCTTCAAGCCTCTATCCTAATTCCTACCCATTCACCACACAATACCCCTATTCTGGCAGTAAGAAAGGGACCAAACTCTTGGAGACTGGTCCAGGACCTGAGAAAAATCAATGAGGCTATTATGCCGACATTCCCAGTAGTCCCTAACCCTTACACCCTTCTGTCTACCATACCCCCGACTGCAACCCACTTCACAGTATTAGATCTCAAAGACGCTTTTTTCACCATCCCCCTCCACCCCCTCTCCCAACCTCTTTTCGCCTTCACCTGACAAGACCCCGAGACTCACGTTTCCCAACAGCTAACATGGACAGTTCTCCCCCAGGGGTTCAGAGACAGTCCTCACTTTTTTGGACAGGCTTTACAAAAGGACCTACAGACTCTCAACCTAGCCCCGAGTCATCTCCTCCAATACGTAGATGACCTCCTCCTTTGTAGCTCAACCCGAAAACTCTGCCTCCAACATACTGCCAAACTCCTTGGGGCCCTGGGATCCTGGGGTTATCGGGTATCCCAATCTAAGGCCCAAATAGTCCAGACAAAAGTCACCTACCTGGGACTTTCCATATCCCATCAACAAAGAACTATTCCCCCAGATAGAATCCAGGCCTTAATTAACTGTCCACTTCCAAAAACAAAAAGGGAACTCCTGTCTATCCTTGACCTCCTAAATTTTTTCCGTATCCA